>NC_056726.1:1434599134-1434866634 GCF_019279795.1 Protopterus annectens
CCAGCATGTCCTATGGTTCAACTCTCTCGAGTGCGTAGCCCGATGGGATTTGGATTTTCTGAGGTGCAGCATGTCCATTAATTCCGGGTTGGACATGGCTTTATACGTCAGGCACAGATCACCTCTGAGCAGGTGGTATGCCACTGAGCAGAGCTGGAGTTTCTTTAACCAGGCAGCATATGGCATCTGTTTGAGCCCTTTGATCCTCTTGGTGAAGTACTTTTGGGGTCTTTCCAGTTGGTGCAGGTATCTGGTAAGGTACATCAAAAGGGGCATTGTACTCCATTATGGGACTGATGAGGGATGAGCAAAAGGCACGATGACCTCCCCTGATCTAGATGTGAATCCCTTCATGATTAGGTGGGCTATATAAAATGTTTTTCTAACTACTTTGGCCACGTGGTTGTCAAATGAGAGATTGCTATCAACTTGGGTCCCCAGGTCCCTAATTACTTCTTCCGTACTTAATGGATTACCACCTATGTGGTAATTTGTGGGAACTTTGCTTTTGCCAAAGGGGATGACTATACACTTTTTGGTATTTAGCTTGAGGCCATGGCTCTGGCACTAGTTTTCTGTTTCTATGAGGCCCTTTTGTAGGATGTTTGTGTCGGCTGGAGAGTCGATTATGGTGCCCAGTTTGCAGTCATCTGCGAACCTGGTCAGCCACAGTCCTTCTGTGTTGGCCTGTACCTCCAAGAAATATATACTGAACAAGAGAGGTCCCAGGACTGAGCCTTGTGGGATGTCACTTGTAACTGGTTTGGAGTCTGACATGGCTCCAGCAATTCTAACCATGTGGGTTCTTTCCTTGAGCCAGTTTGCAACCCATCTAGTGACATAGGGGTTTATATTTAAGTTGGGTAGCTTATCTATAATGCCCGAGTGGGGTATTGTATCTAAGGCTTTTGCGAGGTCCAGGTAGGCTGTGTGGACCACCTTCCCCTCGTCAATGGCCTTGGTGACTGTTTCAAAGAAATCAACCAGGTTTAAGAGGCAGGATCTGCCCTTAACAAAGCCGAACTGGGTAGGATCCAGTGTCTGTAGGTCCCCAGTATCTTTATTTATGAGGTCCATGATGATCCTTTCCATAGCTTTGAAGACCAAGCTAGTCAGGCTTATGGGGTGATAGTTTCCAGGATCCGTTGAGGCACCACCTTTGTGGAGAGGGGCCACTGTTGCTGCACGCCACTCTTTGGGTACATATCCTGTAGTAAGGCTGAGATTTAACAGTAGTTTTATGTTTGGGTTTAGCTCTTCTTGGAGTTCATGTAGGATGCAGCCCAGAACACCGTCTGGTCCCACTGATGTTGTGTTTTTTGCTTTGGAGAGGGCGGCTCTTACCTGAGCATCTGAGATGTCAGGGGGGCAACACTCTGCTGGGATAGATAATTGCCCTTTTGGTGAGGAGCGGGGGAGAAGTTTGCGCTGAACCTGTCAGCTAGGATGTTGGCAATGTCTGTGGGTTTGGTGTATTTTTTGTCATTTTGGACTAATTCTGAGCATATCTGGGAATTCCCACCCAGGTCCCTAACATAACTAAAGAAAGCCTTGTGATTATGCTTAGTGTCCTGTGCAATTTTTCTCTCGAAGCTGGCCTTAGATGATTTTATGAGTGCCCGTAGTTTTTTGCTAATACTGATCAGAGATGCCCTCCCTTTTTGGGATTTTGCTCTATCATGTAGTAGCTTCCTCCTTCTATTGTATAGTTTGTTTATGGCTGGGGTCCACCAGACAGGACATCTGCCTTTGGAGGATTGGGTCTTGGTTTTATTTGGGATTGCATGATCCATGCATTCCTGAAGGTGTTCATAGAATGCATTTATAAAAGATTCTGTGGTCTGGGCCGTATTTTCCACAGGCCTGGGGGCTTTGAAGGATTCCACCTCTGTTTTGAGGAGTGTGAAATTTGCTTTAGAGAAGTTTTTCACTGTGGTTTTCTGGGCAGGGGGTGGGGTCGGGATGTGAATATCCAGTGAGATCAGTTTATGGTCTGATCTTACCAGTGAGGGATACACTTCTGGTCTGGAGCATAGAGTCCCCATGTTGGTGATGATCAGGTCCAGTATGTTATCCCCTCTTGTGGGAGTGGTAACACGTTGTTCCATAGCATTTGAGTTTATAAAGTCTAGGAACCTTTGGGCTAGGGTGTTGGAACTAGAGTAATGCTCCCAGTCTATGTTTGTGTAGTTGAAGTCGCACAATATAATGGTGTTTGGAGAGACCTTCATATTTTCCAGTGTTCTCAGGAAGGCCGAGTGGGGTTCCTGGGTTTGGGAGGGTGGTCTGTAGCAGGCTAAAAACTGGAAGGCAGTTTTACCCACTGTTAGTTGCACATGGATAGTCTCTGATGCTTTGTGCTGTGCCACCAACCTGGAGGTGTGGGTATCTTTGATGAATATTGATAGTCCCCCTCCTTTTGTGGTTCGGTCCAAGTTTTGGGGCCGAAAAGCATGGTATGAGGTATAACCTGGTAGTGCTGGGGTACTCTCAGGAGCCTTGAACCAGATTTCTGTTACTGCACAGATATCGATGTTCTCCATGCTAAGGAGAGTTTCGAGTGCGTGCATCTTGAGGTTTAGACTTCTGGCATTGAGTAGCATTACTCTTAGTTTCTTATCCCTTGTGATACCTATGGAGGTGGGTTTGTCTTTTGAGCCTTGCCTAAAAAAGGCACTATGGGGGTAGCAAGAGCCTTTGCCAATATTCAAAAGCCCAGAGGTGACAGGTGCAAGCCGTCCCTCACGAAGCATCGTGGCTTGTCGAGCATGTCATCCCAGGCTGACAGGCATTGGATCCCCTTTGAATGACACCAATACTTAAGCCAATTGTTGAAATTGATCATCTTGTCTTCATATTGTGGCATCATTCTTGGTGAGGGTAAGATGCTACTCAAGGTCAGGGTCAAACCGGCCTGGGCTACATGCTCAGAGAGCTCCTCTATGTCTCTTTTCGTGTAGTCCAGGGAGGTACGTCTCAGGTCATTCACACCAGCATGGAAAATGACTGACTCATATTTGTACTTGCCTTGGAGTGACCTGAGTGCTTGTTTTATGTGGCAGATCCTAGCGCTCGACAGGCAGCTCACCGTGACCTTCTCCTTGTTCGGCCTGGTGAGCGGGACATCAGTGTGCCTGACGATACAGTCTCCTATTCCAAGTGTATCAGGTGTGTTGTTTAGCCTTAAGGGCTGTGACTGTTCGGCACACCGACTTTGTGAGTTATGTGTTGCATGTGTTTTGTTTTGGGGTGGCAGTTGCTTGGGTGTCTGCTTTGGAGGTTCTGCTGCTAAGGCAGATTTTTATTTTGAGCCTCCGAGTATGTTTTTGTGTGTTTATGTGATTGGTTTGCTGTCGTGGTAGGTCTATGTGAGACTGGAATTATAGTGAGTGTGGTTTCCTTCTCTTCCTGACTGGTTACACCAGTACTGAATTGAGAGAGCTTAGCCTCCAGTTTGGCTATATGGTTGCATCTCTCACATGTGTTGGAATTTGTTGGGAGGAGGAGAGGGTTGTCTCTGTACATGAGGCAGTTGTAGCATTGCCTCAAGATTCCCAGATTCACCAGCTGGACCAAAGAGGAGATTGACAACTGACCTTTGGACATGCTAGAATAGTATTAGGAATTCCTTTATAATTGTAAAAAAGGGACAATGGGGAACAAGGTACTCAAGGGGAGTTTGTGAGGGTGTAGTGCTTTTAATTTTTTAGTGCTGACTTATATAATTGCTTTAGTGAACAAGCGCCAGATAATTTAAATGCAATGTGTTACAGGTAACTTAAATGCAAAAATGACAAACAGTAACTTTCTTTCAAGTGAAACAAGGAAATACGTACTATAAGCAATGCAGATATCATTGGGGATCCACAGAAGCACTGAAAAGCCGTGTTTTAGGTGGAATTAGTGTTTCAGGGAAATAACAAGCAAACAAACAACAAGCATACAGACAAAGCTAGATTCAGCAGGCCTGGATCTAGTCTATGCTACAGCAAACAAGGTGTACCAATTTTAGTAAGAAACAGTTCAAATATGCAGACACTATAAGCCTTTAATCAGAAATTCCCAGCTCAGAAGGGCAGAGTCCAGCCTCTCCTCCCACAAGAGTGCAGACCATGAACCTTCTTAATGTAAAATAACTGGCCTGAAGTCCAAGTGCTTAAATCAGAACTAATACACTTTTAGAATAACAGACACTGAGCCCTCAATCAGCAGTTCCCAACTTATAAGGATGTAAGCTACCTGTCCTGCCACCACAGTGCAGGCCACAAACCTTCCTAATGTAAAACAACTGGTCTGAAGTCCAAGTGCTTAATCCAAAAGACTTAGAATGATAGCTACACTTTAATCAAGTTACTACCAAGCAGTAATAAATACAATTGAATACTTTAAAGAATGCCTGGATTAGTGCTCAAGTTATACAAACAAAGCTAGATTCAGCAGGCCTGGATCTAGTCTATGCTACAGCAAACAAGGTGTACCAATTTCAGTAAGAAGCAGTTCAAATATGCAGGCACTATAAGCCTTTAACCAGAAATTCCCAGCTCAGAAGGCTAGAGTCCAGCCTCTCCTCCCACAAGAGTGCAGACCACAAACCCTCTTAATGTAAAATAACTGGCCTGAAGCCCAAGTGCTTAAACCAGAATTAATACACTTTTAGAATAACAGACACTGAGCCCTCAATCAGCAGTTCCCAACTTATAAGGATGTAAGCTACCTGTTCTGCCACTACAGTGCAGACCACAAACCTTCTTAATGTAAAACAACTGGTCTGAAGCCCAAGTGCTTAAACTAAAAAGCTTAGAATGAGTTACATCAAGCAGTAATAAATACAACTGAGTACTTTTAAGATGATGCAAAAGCAAAATAAAATAAGAAGAAACACAAATACAGTAAAAGCAGATGCATTTTTTTTTGAGTGAGCAAATGAGATGGGCCCAGGAGGAGTATCCAAGTGCAAATTTACAAGAGGGGCAGGCAGTTTCAAAGCCACCAAGATTAACACCAAAACAAAAACAAGAAGGGTGGGTGGGGACCTACTGAAAAAACAGAGTCACAACTTCCAGCTAGATATTGTTCAATGCAACACAAACAAATTTATTTAAATTGTGTATTATTTGAAAAAAGTGCAGATAAAAATTTAGTTAACTTCACTTATGCGTTCAGTTGATTGCATGCAGGTCTTAGCTGGCCAAAGCTCACAGTTTAAACAGAAAATAATTCACTGTACCACTTGTATAAGACAGAAACTGGATAACAATGAAGTAAACTACCCTCACTTATCACTGGCTATGCAGGATTTTTCTTATGAATTCCAAGAACCACTGGGCAAAGGTGTTGGTACATGAGTAGTTTTCTCAGTTAATGGCAGGGTAGTTGAAATCACACAAGTATTAGGATGTTTGGTTGTATCTTAATATTTTCCAGTATGTTAAGAAAGGGGTAGTGAGAATTTTGGGGCATGGAGGTTGGGAGGGTGGCCTAATGGTTAAGGTGTTTGCCTTACAAAGATAAAGTGCAGGGTTTGAGTCTTGCAAGGAATAATTGGCTAGGCTTAAAATGGCTGTCAAGGGAGTTAGCTTAGTACTAATCTATGAACCTATGAACCTGCAGCAAGCTACAATTTGGATTGCAGTCTTACCTAGTGTTAGTTGCACCTGGAGAATTTCAGATGCATTGTGTTGGGAAACTAGCCTGGTGTTGTGAATACCCTTAATGAATATGGACACTCCTCCACCTTTAGTGTTTTGGTCCTGGTTTGGTGGTCGAAAAGTGTGGTAAGAGTTGTAGCCTGGTATTGCAGGAGTGTACACTGGAGCCTTGAACCAGGTCTCAGTTACTGCACAGATATCGATGTTCTCCATTTTTATGAGTGCTTCGAGAGAGTGCATTTTGAGGTTTAGACTTCTAGCATTGAGTAGCATTACCTTCACATTTTTCATGCTTGCACCTTTTATGGTGGTGGTTTTGTCCTTTGAACTTTGCCTAAAAAAGGCACTATGGGGCTGGCAAGAGCCTTAGCTAGTAACCTAAATCCAAGTTGCGACAGGTGCAAAGCATCTCTGGCAGAGCATCGTGGTCTGTTGATCATGTCATCACAGGCAGACAGATACTGGATCCCCTTTGAATGACACCAGAAGCTTAGCCAATTGTTGAAGTCAATCACAGTGAATGACATCAGCAGCCTTGCCAACATAGGGCATTTGATCTGTAGTGAGTGTGACTAGTCTAAAATGTGTTGCTCCCTACACAAAGAAACACAAACACAAACATCCACACTTGGCATGTGTGGGACTATAACCTCTACTAGGGTACTACACACTACAGCATTATGCTGTTATAGGACATGCCATGTAGATTACTGGGCTACACCTTTCCCAACGGTGTATTTCACACTGAATGACATCAGCAGCCTTGCCAAAGCAGAACATTTGAACTGTAGTGAGTGTGACTAGCCTAAAAAACTTTTCTCCCTACACAGACAGACACACACACACACACACACACATAGACACACACACACACACACACACACACACACACACACACACACACACACACACACACACACACACACACACACACTTGCCATGTCTGGGATTAGAACTCCTACCTAATTAGTTTATTACACTACAGCATTATGCAGTTATAGAATGCGCCATGGTGATTTCAGGAGTACTCATTCTTCAAAGGTGTATTTCACAGTGAATGACATCAGCAGGCTTGCCAAAGTAGGACATTTGAATTTTAGTGAGTGTGACTAGCCTAAAAAGCATTGCTCCCTACACAGATATAGAAATACACACACAAACATCCACACTTGCCATGTGTGGGACTAGAACCCCTACCAAAGTACTATATCACACTATGGCATTACACAGTTATAGGACATGCCACAGAGATTAGTGGGTCACACCTTTCCCAAAGGTGTATTTCACAGTGAATGTCATTGGCAGTCTTTTCAAAGTAGGGCATTTGGATTGTAGTGAGCATGACTAGGCTAAAAAGCATTGCTCCCTACACAGACACACAGACACACACACACACACACACACACACACACACACACACACACACACACACACACACACACACACACACACACACACACACAGTTGTCATGTTTGGGATTAGAACTCCTACCTAAATAGCTTATCATACCATAGTATTACACAGTTTTAGGACAAGCCACAGATTTTACTGGGCTACCCCATTCCCAAAGGTGTATTTCAAAGTTGATGACATCAGCAGGCTTGTCATAGTAGGGCTATGGAGAGAGCAGTTTGTGTGCATATGCCATAACCCGGTCATCTAGAGGTTGAAACACCACATGCAGGCACATGCAGAGTTATATTCTGCAGGTACATCTATACAGCTGCTATACAGATGACTACTGCCTTGTACAGTCATGTTGCACAGATAGCACTTGCACCACATAGTCTGTAATGTTGATGGATACCAGTGGCTAATTTCTACAGTGAGTGACATTTACACATCATGTCATTGTAACCATTTGGCTGTGTGCTGGGTGGGACAGGCCACATGATGGATGTCTCTTTGTTACAGTCACTCTCTTCCACAGATCTAAGTATGTCTACCTTTGGCTTATTATAGTGTGTTGTCCTTGGATATATGTCTGTATTCCTATCCAATGTGTGTGCAAAGCATGACTGGTGCAAACTGAGGAGTATATGCACTAACATCTGCAAATGTCAGATATGTATGGTCCACTGTTGTTTGCAGACATGGGCTTCATTTGTTTATGTGTGAGCATGCCCAGTATGCCCTTCTGTACAGAATGTGTGGATTCATTCCAAGTAGTTTGTACTCCAGTGCAGACCTTTGTGTTGTACACATAGCAAACTGTCTCTGCAGGGTATCTGTAGATCATTTGGCAATATGGGGACAAACTGTGCAAGGGATAGTGTGTACTGTAAATGATTGTGTCTGTGCTGCTTCTGCTAGATGGTACTGGTATTAGCAGAGATATTCAGACATGTGTACTGTTACACAGTGTGATGTTCTATGTCCTCAAGTAATGTCAGGTGGACATTCTTGCTCATAGTGATGTCCAGGGAACAAGGGTGACTGCAGCTGTGTCCGGTATTGTGGGAAGATGCCTACATATTCATGGTAAGTTATGCCATTCTGGAGGGGGAGCTGCAGACACTTGCTGCTGGGTCTGTTTATCCAGTTCAGCACCTTGGTACAGTTCTGGCAGAGGATCCCATACTTGTACATTCATTCAAGAAGCAGTTTTGGACAAGGAAATCATTACAGAGTCTGTTATAGGACTAAAAACAAACATTGTGAGTCTGAGCAAACCTGCCTGGTGGACAAGTGCCATTAATAGGCTTTACAATAAGAGGAAGAAATTGCTTTCTTAGAGTAAGATGGAGCAATCCCCCCTAAACTGGAAACAATCACTCCTCAGCTTAAATAAGCAAACAAAATTTCTTGTGAAATTATCCAAAGCAAACTATGAGTCCCAATTAGCATCCTCAACAGATAACAACCATAAGGCATTCTATAGTTACATCTGTAATCTAAAAGGAAAGGCCCAGATTTATGCAGAACTGGTAGTTAACAATACCACATGTACTGAGTCTGTGGACATAGCTAACCTGTTGGCTAACAGGTTCTGTGAAAACTTGACTTCCCTGTCCCCATCAGCCATACCCCATGACATTCCTACCACCTGTCCCCTACCTTGTATCTTTAAAGAGCAGGTTGTAAATGCTCTTTCTAAGGCTAAAAACACAGTATCTATGGGACCTGATAACATTCCAGGTTGTATCCTACATGGGCTCCAACATGAATTAGCAACACCACTGGGTACTCTTTTCAATCATAGTCTAAGCACTGGCTTCATATCAGCTAAATGGAAAACTACCACCATTATTCTCTTGCACAAAGGTGGTGCTTCCACTGACTCTGGGAACTATAGACCTATTCACCTGACTAGCCTTGTCTGCAAGCCCATGGAGCAAATCATCAAGGACTTATCAACAAATATAGGTAATCTCCAAACACTTGACCCTACTCAGTTTGTATTTGTCAAAAGGGGATCACACCTGTTAAACTTGGTGGACTTATTCAAGACAGTCACCAAGGCCCTGGATGAGGGAAAATCTGTGCATACAGCCTACCTGGACTTAGCCAAGAGATTTGACACTATTCCCCACTAAGGCATCATTGACAAACTCACCCACATAGGCATCAACCCTTACATCATTAGATGGGTCACTAACTGGCTCACTGATAGATCCCATATAGTCAAAATAGGGAAATCCACCTCCAACAGCAGACCTGTAATCAGTGGTGGTCCACAGAGATCAGTCCTTGGACCTCTACTGTTTGCAATCTATTTCTCCAAAGTACAAGCAAAAACTAAAGGTCTCTGGCTTTCAAAGATTGCTGATGACTGCAAACTGGGAGCATTCATAGAATCTCCAAATGATTTGGGGTATGGAACTAGCCATACCCAACACAACCAAGACACTGTCCTCCAAAAAAGGGAAGCCAATCTGGTGGTCCCCTGCCATTGATAAACTCTACAACAGCAAAAGGTGAAGACCCAAGACTGGAAAAACTCCCTTATTAGCCTCAACAAAAATTTGAGATCTCTCATCAAATCCTCTAAAGCCAGCTATGAAGGCAGAATTGTGTAGACACTAAAAACAATCACAAAGCCTTCTATAGTTATATCAAGAATCTCCATGGTAATACCCAGTTTTGCTCTGAGTCACTGCACAATGGTAACTCCTATATTAAGCCAACAGATATTGCCAACATACTGGCCGACAGATTCAGTGCCAACTTTACCCCTCTCTCCCCCCCAAAGGACCAATCACAATACCTGAAGAATGTCAGGCACCCAGCATTACTGCAGCACAGGTTAAAGCTACATTGTCCAAGGCCAAGAATACAGCTTTTCTGGGACCTGATAATATCCCTGGCTGTGTTCTACATGAATTACAAAGCGAATTTGCACCACATCATTGTGCCCTGTTCAGTTGCAGCCTCACCTCAGGCTTTGTCCTTACCCGATGGCACACCGCTACAGTCATCTATCTCCATAAATGGTGAGCAACTACAGACCCTGGTTATTATCGCCCCTTTAGCCTGATGAGTCTGATATGTAAAGCTATGGAATGCATCATCATGGACCAGATTAACAAAGATACAGGAAATCTCCAAAGTCTAGACCTCACACAATTTGGCTTTGTGAAAGGGAGATCATGCCTGCTAAACCTGGTTGACTTCTTTGAATCAGTCACCAGGGCTGTGGATGAAGGTAAGGCAGTGCATACAGCCTACCTCGATCTGACCAAGACCTTTGATACCATTCATCACTCAGGAAGTATTGATAAACTCATTAAACTAGACATCAACCCCTATATCACTAGGTGGGTTGCAAATTGGCTCACAGATTGAACACACAGTGTGAATGTAGTAGACTCCAAGTCAGACTGATGACCAGTCACAAGTGGAGTCCCACAGGGATCGGTCTTGGGTCCTCTCCTGTTCAGCATCTACTTCTCAGAAGACCAGGCCAACACAAAGGGACTCTGGCTGACCAAGTTCCCAGACAACTGCAAGCTGGGAGCCATTATTAACTCCCTAAGTGATGCAGACATCCTACAGAAAGGCCTCGCTGAGACCTCACTGAGACCAATGACTAGTGTCAAAACCATGGCTTTAAGCTTAATGCCAAAAAATGTTTCGTCATCCCCTTTGGTAAAAACACAGTTCCTAGTAATGGTGGGACATCGATGAGAGCCCACTGAACACTGAAGGGATTATAAGAGATATGGGGACGTAGCTTGACAGCAACCTCTCCTTTGACCACCACATTGCCATTTTGGTCAGAAAGTCCTTCTATTTAGCACATCTCATTACCAAGGGGGTTGCATCCAGAAAGAAAGAGGTCATCACCTCTCTCTCTCTCTCTCTCTCTCTCTACTCTTCCCTCATTAGAACAATCATTGAGTACAATGCCCCATTTAGCATGTACCTCACTAGACATCTGCAACAGCTGGACAGCGCACAGAAGTACCACATGAAGATGAAGAGGATCCTAGGCATTAAACACATATCCTACATGGACAGACTCAGAAGGCTGCAGCTATTCTCTGTTTCATATCACCTACTTAGACGCGATCTTTGCCTGACATACAAAGCCATGTCTGCCCCAGCTCTATTAGAAATGCTACATCTAAAGAAATCCCAGTAATCCACACCACATGCTCCAGAGACCTCAACCTCATTGAACATGCTGGAGGGACAGGTTCCTCACCTAGAGACTGCCCATGCTCTGGAAAAGACTTCCCATACATGTCAAGTAGACCACCTCACTGGCCTTCTTCAAGAGAAATCTTCATGAATGGATGGGTAATAGAAAGTTCACCCTGGGGATCACTTCAGTGGCTGTACTTGATAGAGGCACTGGGAACTATTGCCGGGTAGCATAATGCCAGGGCACTTCTATGGGTTAGGCTTGTAAAGGCTCCAGGGCCTTTAGCCTAGTACACACCTATGAACCTA
This sequence comes from Protopterus annectens, assembly GCF_019279795.1. Lineage (NCBI taxonomy): Eukaryota > Metazoa > Chordata > Ceratodontiformes > Protopteridae > Protopterus > Protopterus annectens. The sequence continues at coordinate 1,434,610,679 of NC_056726.1, forward strand.
TGAACCTATGTCAACATACTACAAGAGGATCTTACACAAACAAATGATTGGTGCCAAAGTCATGGCTTTAAACTCAATGCAAAAAAAATGTATTATCATTCATTTCAGTAAAAGCAAAGTTCCTGCTAACTACCACATCAGTAGCAATACCTTAAGTAAGCACTCAGTGATGAGAACCCTGGGCACACAGGTGGGCAACAAACTTACCTGTGACCACCATGTCTCCACAGTGGTAAGAAGAGTATTCTATATTGCTCATCTCATAAGTAAGGGCATTGCCTCCAAAAAAAAAAAAGAAGTTTTAACCTCCCTGTACTCCTCCCCCATCAGGCCAATAACTGAGTACAATGCCACTTTTGGTATGTACTTGTCTAAACACCTGCAGCAACTGGAGAAACAACAAAGGATACTCACAAGCAAAATTCAAGGTCTTCAGTATCTGTCCTACGGAGATCGTCTGAAATTACTCTCACTTTATTCTGTTTCATACAGACTACTCATACGTAGGGAATCTCTGCCTTGCATACAAGGCAATCTCTGACCCTGCATTATTGGAAATGCTGTTCATCTTAAATCAAATGGTACATGGCTACTCACTCTTAAGACCTTAACCTGGTATGTTTATGTATGTATGTATGTATGTATGTATGTATGTATGTATGTATGTATGTATTTATTTATTTATTTATTTATTTCCAGTTTGATGACCGGGGAAGTCCACTGGGCCAAGCAGAGCCCATTTTCAGGGGAGAAAAGCTCAAAAAGCAGTTAGCAGAATATAACATAAGTATAGTATGGAATATACATACAGCATACAAAAGCATAAATATACAATTTAAAATACAAATACAAAATCAGTAAGTATACGTTTAAAAACACATATGTTAAAATATAGATAAAGTCAAAAGTAATGCAGAGAATATAATTAAAAGTACAAGTCATAAAGTGTTTATACAAGTTTAATGTTTGTTCTAGCAATAATGTAAGTGATCAGAGGTGATAGTAGATGAGATTGAAGGGGGGTTTGAAAGAGATGACAATGTAATTTAGGTGGAAGTATGTGACATTAATAAAACCTGCTGGAGGGACTGACTTGTCTCCCAGAGGTTACAACACCTTTGGAACAGAGTCCCACTTCATGTCAAATAGAGCCCCTCTCTGGCCCTCTTTAAACACAGTCTGGACGATTAGATGGATGACCGTAAATTCACCCCAGGGGTTCCACCTGTGTCCCTCTTGGACAGGAGCAATAGGTACTGATCATGGACATAAGGGTAAGAATGTGGCTAGGCTGTTAAGGGCCCCAGGGCCATTAGCTTAGTAACACTTAACGCATCTTAAACCTGAATGTAATGTTATGGATATATATATATATATATATATATATATATATATATATATATATATATATATATATATATATAAACTTTGAAAATAATGTTATGTTTTGTAAAATGTTTTATAATAAGTTAGTACTATATGTGCTAAATGCTGGTATTGCTTATGACTGTAATCTGCTTGAAACTAGCATTTACTAAATGTTCAATGTGTATTATTATATTGGAGCTTTTCTCCCAGGCCTTCGCTGAAAATGGACATATATCTAGTCGGACTATCCCGGTCAACAAATGTAAAATAAAATAAAATAAAATCAATAAAATAAAATAAAGCTTCCTATGATCCTATCAGACTTCTTAGCAGCTGGAGATTAGCAAGTAACTGCAATCTGTGAGAAAAACATTCTCTGATGCAGGTAAAGCAGGAGGAACAGTTGCTGATTCAGGAATATAAAACTCTAAGAAGTCATAATGCATTTCCTGAGCTATGTAGATTTTATTTTGATCCCACTGAAATATTGCTTCCATATTAGATAAAGTTTCAGAAAAAGAAAGGCCTTCTGGAGGGAAACCTGATTAAACACCTTCATAAAAATCAGAATCTTCATATTGAAAAAAAACTCCTGAAGTGCAGCATTTACCCTCCAATGCCTGCTCTCTGACTGAATGTCAATATCAGAAGTCAGGAAACCCTTTTCCTTTTTTTAACAGCAGATGAAATTGGAGCAGAAAAAGCAAAAAATTAATGCCCTAGAAAATCCAGCAAATGTTCCCTGTCCATGAAAACAGAAATAGGAAAATACATATTTTTTGTACCTTTTCTCAGATTATCTTTAGAGAAGACTAACCCAAAGCAGGCATTTACTCCCAGGTCCCAGGTAAAATACTTACACTTTACTCCTGAAACCCACAAAAGTTGTTCAGCCTTACCTATGAGTGACATCCCTATAGCTACAGTGGACATGACTATCCTTTGTTTTTAGTAGGTATAGGTGCTACCCAAAAGAGACTGGGGATAAAGATGAGTAGTCTGAGGAACCAAAGCTGGACACAACAGTCACCCATCAATGACTGAGGCACAACTGTAGCTAACCTGATAAAAAAAGACTCTCTGCCAACATTTTTCCTCTTCTTGTCGACAGGGGAAGGCGGAACCAAGGGGACCCATAACTGCTCAATACTCAGCCCTGAAGATGGGTAACAGAGCCTGAAGGAGTCAGTAAAGTTTCAAGACAGTCAGACCAGGTTCTGGTATGAAAAATAACCCTGACAGCAAAAGTACAAAGTCCTGTCCCTAATACATAAAAACAAGAGATTATTTAAGAAAAAAATTTAAAAAAATAATACTATTCATACAATCAATCATGGAAGCATTCACATAACATTTCCTGATAAAAAGTGACTGGATCGAGATTTAAAAAAAGTTTCCTAGCAAAACATAACATATTCCCACAAAGTACATTTTCCTTCAATAAATAAGATTGCTGAATGATTTTCCTGAAAGAGAGATTTATTTGCCCACTCTGAAGGACCACTAGCTGAGTGACAGCTCCATGGGGCCAGTGCACATTCTCTGGCAGTGAGAAAGCTCTGAGCTTTTTGCACTCTGTCATTTATATGGAGCTCTTCTTCAGCTCCTTTCACTTATGGCATGTGGCAGGGGCCCTTTATGTTTCAAACATTGGCCAGTAGCAGAGGGGTAGGACTAATATATCTTAAACTACTGTAGCAGTGATCTAGTGTTGAACATCAGCCATTCAAACCTATGTAAGACTGTAGGTCTGTCATCTTTTAATTTCTGCAAGTATTTTTGGTTTCATTAAGCCACGACTATAGGACTGTCATAGTTTAATTTTTCCAATAATTTTTGGTTTCTAATAGCATGACAGGATTGGACCCCATTCCTAAGGGTGCAATCTGAGTTCATAAAATTTGCATTGTTTCATTATTTGATAATAGCCAAGAGTGCTCTTCGCAACATCCACAATGCATCTAGAACTGACATCTTATATAATTCATACAGAGTGACATATATTGGTAGTATATATAAGTGTAATTGTAAATTACTTTTTATTAGACCTGTTGTTCATACTAATGTTGGAACTGTCTGGGTATTTTTTTAAATTGCTCTGATTTCTACCTGCAAATCCTAGTATTTTGCATCTCTCTGTCTGTATGTAACACTGTAATCAACTGCTTTATAACTCTGTATATGTGACATGAGGTTGGAAAGATAAGGCCCTATTTAGAGATTTCCCTGCCCTACCAACATGCCAAGTTTTACCTTAGCACTCAAAGAACATTGCTTTTGACTTGGCACTGAAGACCCTTTGCCAACAATGGGGCCAACCTGGCATTCATATACTATGTCCAAAGATCTGCGAGGTTATTCTTCCACCTTTGCCTTCCCTCACAAGCAGTGACAGCATTTCAGAATCAGTTCTCAGTTTTTTTTTAATTCCACAAAAGTTCTGCAGCCATGAATTCATAAATTGAAACACTAATAAGCAACAAATATTGATTTATCACCAAGTGAAAAAAAGAATACATATGTGTCAAAAGTCAATGCAGAGAGATATCTGTGTTTTTCCAGATGGCACTGGAAGCAATCTTAAAAATGTCAGCCAATGGGAAATGATCCATGTAGACTGTTGGGTGGATTGGATAGGCTTCTATAGCAACTGCTGTGGGGAATGCTTAGAGTCATTCAGCCTACTCCCTGATGCATTTTTTCCTAGACCTCCAGTTATGTTCTGAAAAAGTCCATATTCATTTACTAAGAAGACAGTATTCAAAAATAACCTTTCTGTATACAGTGGTTGCCTTTGTTAGCTTGTCATGTGTTGTTAAGGGCTTTCTTTCAAAGTGCTGAGTATTACTGCATTCATTTTCAAATATAGTTAAGAAGTCCTAAGTGCATCTTCCAGCAACATGGCAAATAAACCCTACATATTGGTATCAAATTAATTACACTAGTGTTAACTGTCATGCAGGCTGTTCCCAATCTGCCACACATCAACATATATTTACTCAATTTAATCTGAGACATTATACATTTAGTCAGAGCGAAGCCTATTATGCACCTAACCGGAGGGAGCCCCATACCAGCATCCTACTGAGCCCCAGCTGCTCTAGCTCTATAGGGACACTCCCATCGTTAAGCATCATGATAGGTGCAACTACGTCTGAGAAACTCAAACTCACCAGCAAATCCTCCACGGCCAGAGATATACCATACATCTGTGAGCAATCTGCTCTTACATACCACACCGGCCAACACTGTGAGCAATCTTCCCTCACATACCACGCCAGGCAACACTGTGAGCAATCTTCCCTCACATACCACACCGGCTAACACTGTGAGCAATATTCACTCACATACCACACCAGCCAATACTGTGAGCAATCTTCCCTCACATACCACACCAGGCAACACTGTGAGCAATCTTCCCTCACATACCACACCAGGCAACACTGTGAGCAATCTTCCCTCACATACCACACCAGGCAACACTGTGAGCAATCTGCCCTAACAAACACATTGGTCAACACTGTGAACAGTCTGTCCTCACCTACCACACCAGCCAATACACTGTGAATATTCTGCCCTTACATACCACGCCAGCCAACACCACACCGGCCAATACTGTGAGAAATCTGCCCTTACATACCACACCAACCAACACTGTGAGAAATCTGCCCTCACAAAGCACACTGGTTAACACTGTGAGCAATTTGCCCTCACATACCACACTAGCGAGCACTGTGAGCTGTCTGCCATCTCATGCCACACTAGCCAACACTGTGAACAATGTATCCTCACATACCACACTGGCTAACACTGTGAGCAATCTGCCCTCACAAAGCACATTGGCCAACCCTGTGAGCAATCTGCCATCACATACCACACCGGCCAACACTATAAGCAATCTGCCCTCAGATACCACACCAACCGACACACTGTGAAAAATCTGACCTCAGATACCACACCAGCCAACACTGTGAGCAATCTGTCATCACATATCACTTTGGCTAATGCAGTGAGCAATCTACCCTCACATACCACACCAGCCAACACTGCAGGAAATCTGCCCTCACATACCAAACAGGCCAACCCTATGAGCAATCTGCCCTGACATACCACACTGGCCAACTCTGTGAGCAATCTGTCATGAAAAAGAAAAGTGGTTTAACCACTTAAAAGGTCTATAGATAGAAAGCAAGAGACAAAAACAGACTCAAGAGAGTGTGTGGTGGGTGGAGGTGGTGGTGGCTGTGCTGTGTTTGAGTGTGAGATGCTAAAGGCATTTACAATAAATTTAAAGTATTCTGCAACCGTAATGTGTACCTGAGTCATAAATCATAGATAAGTGAAATAACAGGATTTATGGAAAAAATAAGAACATTAATTCACTGTAGGCTTTGATGTTGTAAAACTTGTTTTACTTATTCTGTATAAGCCCAGTGCTTATGTGGATTTGTGCTTGATTCCTCAGAGCTGCTCTTAGTTTGGCTATTTTGCCTGAGAGTTACAGAGAATCTGTTGCATCTAAAGCTATCTGATGCTAAAAAAATCAAAATCAGTATCATTTTGCACTTCTGATGATTATTTTTGCTGTATTTCAAGAGAATTCTATATTCATTGTTACATTTCTCACACTTTAGAGTTTCAAAGCTAGACTGTTTGTACTGCTGTTATAGTACTTAATTACATTGTGTTTGCTAGTTTTACAGGGCATTAGTAAATATATTGTGTGGTTTCCTGATGCTTGACCTCTAGAATTGTGGCAAAAGTATCTTGTAGTAAATCTGTTTGAGTTAGGGGCTGCTGACTGAAAAATTATTGTGTGTTTCCTGATTTTGTAGGCCTTGCTGTTGTAAAACTTGTTTTTCTGATTCAATATAAGCCCAGTGTTTGCACTAGGCTGCTCCCAGTATAGCGGCAGTTAGCAGTGCTCTGTATAGATGAAATGCTTTCAAGTCAAAATTTACCTTAACATAACTATCTCTCCAACCATCTCCAGCTCCTCTGCTGCTCTAAGAGCATCTGAATTGCATGCAGACCAGCATTGCCTTGTTGGTTAGCCTCAGCTCACAGAGTATAGTACCCATTCTTTGTCCATGTGCTATCATCTCAGTCAAGTTAAATCTCCCCACTCTTCACCCTGGTTAAACCCATAGCAAGAAACCTGAAACCATGGATGGGCACTTTCCTGCTATCTCTGTGGCCAGCTGGTGGAAATGAGCTTCCTGATGCAATGTTGCAATTGTCTTATGTAGACTGAAAATCACTTAATACTGAAACAAACAGGCACAGTATGTGAGATATGTAGTTACACTATGAAAATAGAGACACAGTTCTCACATAGGTTTATAAGTTCATAGTTGTGTACTAGGCTAATGGCCCTTGGAGCCTTTACAAGCCTAGCCCATAGTATTACCCTGGCATCATGCCATCCACCATTATTTCCCAGTGCCTCTTTTGAGTAAAGCCACTGAGGTGATCCCCAGGGTGAATTTTCTATTTCCCATCCACTCATCAAGATTTCTCTTGTAGAGGACCAGTGAGGTGCAGGAGTATTAACAAATCAAATGACAAACAGGTTGTCAGCAAACACACATTTCCCACACTAAATATGGTCTTGACACATAAACCCACATATGTGGAGATACTCACAAAAAGCTTACTAAAAACCTCAGAGGCCTCCTATACACTGCCCTCAGAAATCACATGCAAACAAAACCACGTCAACACCACCAACTACAAATAAAAGTACACATCATGGTATCTCTACAAGCAAGCCTCTAAGGCAAATGACCTAAGATGTACCTCCCTGGACTACATGAAAAGATATATGATGGACCTTCCTAAATACGTGTCAGAGTTGGGTATTAGACTCTCATGGAGCAACCTTCTACCTTTACCAAGAATGATATCACAATATACACAGAAATGATTGACCTCAATACTTGGTTTAGCTACTGGTGTTATTTGAAGGGGATTCAGTATTTGTCAGCCTGGCATAACATGAACAGCGGACCACAATGCCTTGCCAGAGATGGTCCGCACTTGTCAGCACTAAACTTTTGAAAACTGGCCAGCACATTAGCCACCCACATAGTGCTTTTTAAGGCAGTGCCAGCCAACAGACCTGCCAATGTAACAAATCATTCTAATGCCATGCTGAAGTTACTACTTCTCAGTGCTAGCAGCCTTAAGAAGAAACTGCACTCCATGTAAGCTCTCCTCACTCTGGAGAATGCTGATGTCTATGCAGTTACAGAAACTTGGTTGAAGGCTGTGGAAAGCACCCAGGCAGTGCAAGGCTACAATGCCTGTCACACAATCAGACCACCATCTGAAAAGGAAAAAAAGGAATGAGGTGGTGTTTCCATTTACATAAAAAGGTCACATGTCTAGATCTGTCAAGAAAGATGATTCACCTGAACTTCTCCATGTCCAGCTGACCATAGGTAAAATCCATCCCCATATCTACCTCATAGTTACCGGTCCCCAACCATGAACCACAAAACCACTCTACATAACTGAAGTTACTAGAATCACTTACCATTCAGCCCAACACACTACTCATAGGTGATTTTAATTAGAAAAGAACAGGTTTTCACTGTGCTCTCTAAAGCTAGAAACACTGCATCAATGGGCTCTGACAGAATCTCAGGGTGCCTATTAAATAGTTTAAAACATTACCAAGCAGATCCACTTGGATGTCTATTTAACTACAGTCTGCAGACAGGATCAGTCCTAGAAGAGTGTAGGACAGCAACAGTCATCTCTCTGTACAAGAGGAGCCATCAATGGACCCAGGAAACTACCAACCCATAAGTCTGACTAGCATCATATGGAAGGCTATGGAAAGGATAAACATGAACGTGATTAACAACAAAATAGGAAACCTCCAGGCTCTAGACCTAACCCAGTTTGGCATCATCAAGGGCAGGTCTTGCCTGCTCAGTATGGTGGACCAAGACCATGAATAAGGGTAAGACAGTGCATAATGCATACCTTGACCTGGCCAGGGCTTGTGACACAGTACCCCACTCAGATGTTTTAGATAAACTCACAAAATTGGGAATAAACCACTACATCACCAGATAGATAGCCAAATATTTCAAGGACAGGACACATTGTTAGAGTGCAGGAATCCACATCCAGCAAGAGGCCAGTCACCAGTGGAGTACCATATGGCTCAGTGCTTGGCCACCTCCAGTTTGGGGTATACTTCTCAGATGTCAAGGCAAATGCAGATGTCCTTTAGTTGACCATGTTAGCTGATGGCTGCAAGATGGGGACAATCAGTGACTCCCCAAATGATGTTGATCCTACAGAAAGGTCTGTCAAAAACTAATGACTGGTGTCAGAGCCATGGCTTCAAACTAAATATGAAGAAGTGCATAATAATACACTTTGAAAAATCAAATACCCCTGAAAAGTACAATGTTGACAGCATCCCCTTATGAGCAGACCCAGTGGTGAGAGATGTAGGTAGTCAGAACGTAATTTGAACGTTGACCACTGTGTGTCCAAGCTGGTAAAGAAATCCTTCTATGTGGCTCAGCTTGTAAGAAAGAGCAGGGCATTCAGATGTATGGCTGTCATAGTACCAATGTACTCAGCCTTCATCATACCAATAACAAAGTACGATGCGCCCTTTGGCATGTACCTTGCAAGCCACCTGCAACAGATAGAACATCCTCAGAGATTTCTCACAGCATGATATATTCATATCACTGAATTCAGTTTCTAACTGTTTACTGATGGGATGATCTGTGCCTGATCAAGAAGGCAGTCTCACACTGATTTCTGATGGAAATGTTGCATATTTGCAAAACTAACCGCACAAGGATTACCAACCTCAAAGATCCAAACCTGACCTCTGAAATGAACATATCATGCTGGAGAGATAGACATTGCCAGAGACAGAAAATCTGGGTGAAACTGGCTAGCCTTGTAAGGGCTCTTCAGCTGATATTGTAATCATCTCCTATGAACCTATGAACTCATCTAAAGCTGTTTTAAGTGTATTTGTTTTCTGTTTGTTGTAATTTAAAGCTGTTTTAAGTATATTTTGTACTGCTTTTGCCTTATCTTTTCCTTGTTTCCCACCTTTCTAAGCTAGTATTAGTGCTGAATTTAGTGATACAACTTTTAACCAGTCCACATATGACATGCTGGTCATATGCTATATTGGTGTGAATAACTCTGAGGATACCTCTCTGGAGCTCTCTGAGCATGTAGCCCAGGCGGGTATGACTAGACCTGAGTAGCATCCACCCTCACCAAGAATGATACCGTGAGTATAAAGAAAAATGATCACTCTAAAAAAATGGCCTGCTTCTGATGTCATCTCAAAGGGATCCAGTATCTGCCGCCTGGGATGATATGTCGACAAGCTGTTGTTTCGCAAGAGACGGATTGCACCCGTCACCCCTAGGGCTTCTTTGAACACTGACCAAGGCTCTTGCTGCCCCTAACATCTGTGCAGTAAATGGTTGGTTGGTTTCAAGGGTCACACAGCAGCCCCGGCCGGCTACAACTCATACCACACACATTTCAGCCCCAGAACATGGAACGAACATAAAGGAGGCGGTGTATCCATATTCATCATTCTACGAACATCCTTATATTGGGCAATTTAAATTACTCTACCATTAACTGGGAAAACTACTCAAGTACAAACTCCTAGGTCCAGTGCTTCCTGGAATTTATCAACTCAAATGCCCTGGATCAGTTGGTAAACTCCCCTACCAGAAGTGAAAACATATTGGACCTGGTCATCCCCAACAAGGGCGACAGGTGTTTTCCACTGGAGGTCAACCCATCACTGGTTAGATCAGACCATAAACTAATCACTCTGGATGTCCACACCACCACCTCCAACCAAGGAAACCACAGTGAAAAACTTTTCTATAGTAAACTTCACCTTGCTTAAGACAGAGGTGGTAAGTTTCACAGCCCCCATGCTAAAGGATAACAGTGTCCAAGATGCAGGAACCTTTACAAATGCACTCTATGAGTACCTACAAGAATCCATGGATCATGCCATCCCTAACAAAACCAAGACTCACTCCCCTAAGAGAAGGAAACCAGTCTGGTGGACCCCTGCCATAAACAGGCTATACAATAGAAGGAGGAAACTAGTTAAAAAAAAAGCAAATCCCAAGAAGGAAAGACATCCCTGATTAGTATCAGTAAGAAACTAAGGTCCCTCATAAAATCCTCCATGGCTAACTTCAAAAGAAAAACAGCCAATGATTCAAAAGATAACCACAAAGCCTTCTTTAGCTATGTCAAGAATCTAAGTGACAACTCACAGATATGCTCTGAGCTAGTGCAAAATAGCACAAAATATACTGAACCCACTGATAATGGGGGCCAGATGGTGTCCCAGGCTGAGTCTTGCATGAACTACAGAATGGACTAACCCCCCCACCTAAACACACTGTTCAACCTCAGCCTCTCCACAGGCTATGTGCCCATAGAATGGCGCACAGCACCAGTTATTCTGCTCCACAAAGGAGGGGTGACAACTTACCCTGGTAACTATTGCCCTTGACTAGCCTGGTCTGCAAGGCTATGGAGTGTATCATCATGGAACTCATTAACAAAGACATTGGCAACCTCCAAACACTTGACCCAACCCAGTTTGGCTTTGTTAAGGGCAGATCATGCCTACTAAACCTGGTTGACTTTTTCGAGAGAGTCACAAAGGCCATAGATGAGGGGAAGGTAGTTCACACAGCCTACCTTGACCTCGCCAAGGCTTTTGACACCATTTCCCACTCGGAAATTATAGAAAAACTCACCAGCCTGAACATAAACTCCTACGTCACTAGATGGGTTACCAGCTGGCTTACAGACAGAACTCACACGGTAAGAATAGCGGGTTCCAGGTCCGACTCTAAACCAGTCACAAATAGTGTTCCACAAGACTCGGTCTTGAGACCCCTACTGTTTGGCATATACTTCTCAGAAGTACAGGCAAACACAGGAGGACTATGGCTAACCAAGTTGGCAGATGACTGCAAACTGGGAGCCATAACTGACTCTCCGGCTGACATGGACATTCTCCAAAAGGGTCTTACTGAGATGGACACCTGGTGTCAAAGTCATGGTCTCAAGCTAAATGCCAAAAAATGCATAGTCATCCCGTTTGGGAAAAACAAAACACCCATGAATTACCATATAGGTGGCAGCCCCTTTAATACAGAAGAGGTAATATGAGATCTGGGGACCCAGGTAGATACTAATCTCTCCTTTGACAATCATATTCCCAAAGTAGTTAGGAAATACTTCTATTTAGCCCATCTAATTACTAAAGGGTTTGCATCTAGAAATAAAGAGGTTATAGTGCCCCTCTACTCGTCACACATCAGACCCATCATAGAGTACAATGGCCACATTTGGGATGTACCTCACAAGACACTTCCAACAGCTGGAAAGGCCACAAAAGTACCTCACCAAGAGGATTACTGGCCTCAAACATATGTCCTATGCAGCCCAACTGAAAAATCTCCAGCTGTACTCAGTCGCATATCGCTTACTCAGAGGTGATCTCTGCCTGACTTACAAAGCCATGTCCAACTCAGAATTGATGGACATGCTCCACCTAAAGAAATCCAAGTCACTGCGAGCCACTCACTCTAGTGAGCTAAACCTTGCCACAACAATAAATATAACATGCTGGAGGGATAGAGTCCTGTCACAGAGACCTCTCATGCTTTGGAACAAAATTCCTAACTACATTAGGCAGAGCGCCTCACTAGCACTCTTCAAGAGAAACCTTGACGAGTGGATGGGTAACAGAAAATAGACCCCTGGGATATCTTCATTGGCTCTTCTTGACAGAGGCTCAGTAAATTAATCAATGGGGTGGCGAAAGCTGACGCACTGTGGCTAGGCTTATAAATGCCCTTGGGCAGATAGCCTAGTACCTACCTACCTATGAATCTATGAACCTAAATTAAAAACAACATGAGCCTCCTAAGCCATAGATACAGTGGTACAGGATTTGAGTCCCTCAGACCGTGGTTGTCTACTGAGTGACCTTGAGCTTTTCACCTAAACAGACATTGCTCCCAGGTTGCCCTGAAAAGGATCTTTGTGTCCAGTTGGCCTAACCACTTAACAAATATAATTATTATTATTATTATTATTATTATTATTGTTGTTTTGTTGTTGTTGTTACTATTATTTTTATCATTATTATTAGTATTATTACAATGTGATAATAGTAGAAAAATAAAAATAGAACAACAATGGAAAAATAATCCTAAGACATAATAAAAAATGAGAAACAATGAAACTAACAAATACCCTTAGCAGTGCATATCCAAAGCTAAAAATAAATCAAATACCAAAAATAAATATCAAAATAAATAAAACTTGCAAAACAAAAGTAAAGCAATACATAGAAAATAATGTAATAAAACAGAAATAAGCAGAGGTGTGAGATGGCAAACACAATAACTGAGTAAAAAAGCATAGTGAAGCTACATGGATAGACTATCCTGTTATATTGCTGATGCAGAGGAAAGAGACATGCAAAGCTTCATGAAGAAGTGTGCACATGGCAGAATGCACCACATATACAAATAAGTTACTTTTGACATCCACTGGATGATGTTGTTTGGCAGGTGAATATGCATGGGAAAGAGGGCAACAGACTCCAAAAGGACAAAAACAAAATGTCAGCATGCTAGAGTAGATGGAAACAAAACAGCATAACTATGCCATATGCTGCATTGCAAGAAGTGGGGACAAATGGAGCTGATAATAATAGAACAGAGACCAAAGATGGCTAGCATGATATGAGGCATTGTCCTGAACAAGGAAGCAGTTTGACAGCAGTCTATATTAGTTCCTTGAAATACGTATTCCTCAAATACATATTCATCAACAGTTAAACAGCAAAATTCATTACAGAGAAGCATGGGATTTTTCCCAGGGTTAGGAACCACTGGCTCTCTTGCACTCTGGAATACACATGGCACTAAATCAAACTCACACCCCCCCCTCAACTCTATATACCAACTCCAAGATCGCACTAAAGAAGAAAGTTGGGGTGACGGCCAGAATAATCCAGAAATAATAATAATAATACTACTACTAATAATAATAATAACATAAATACCCAGTTAAGTTTTATCAAAAGCAATTCATACCTGTTTTACCAGGAAGCTATGGATGCAAGAAAAACAGTGCACACTACCTACCTCAACCTGACCAAGGCTTTCAATACTGTATCTCACTCAGGCATTGCAGATAAACTTGGAAAATTAGGCATAAATCCATATTTTGTCAAATGAATAGCCAGCTGGCTCACTGATAGCATGCAAGAAGTTAGGATAGGGTAATTCACCTCCACAAAGAGGTCCATGAATAACAAAGTCCCATAAGTATTGGTGCTGGGGCATCTCCTTTTTTCCATCTGCTTCAGTACAATGCACCCATCAGCATGTACCTGACCAGGCACTTGAAGCAGCATGAGGGACCACAGAGGGTCCTCACAAAAAGAATACAGGGAGTAAACAAGTCCTTGTACTTGGTCTCCTACAAACTGTGGCACAGTCATCTATACCTAGCCTACAAGCCATCCTCTGATCCCACACTGATGTATTTGCTACAAATCTTCAAAACAAATACCAGTTCTAGGGATGTAAATCTCCTCTGGTGACATAGACAGAATACTTTGGAGGGAAAAGTATTTGTCTGAAATATTACCCCATCACTGGAACAGGCTTCCCATCTATGTGAAGCAGAGGTCATCCCTAGCTATATTAAAAAGTAATTTGGACCAATGGATGGGAAATCACAAATGTACCTGTAGTTTGGCACCTATGCCTGTAGTGGACACAAACAACCTGTAAATGCTTGATGTGTACAGATCTATATCATAACTTGGAAAATTCCTTGGGGTATTGACACATCAACAATATTTTGGTAATTTGGGGATAAACTTTTCTAGGCCTAAAGTAGCTCTTGGTTTGATACCCTAGAAACAACCTATGAATCTAGAACTATAAAGAGAGATACACAGAAAGGTGAGGGATTCATATGAGATATGCAAGTCAATCATCTCACAAACTGGAAAGGTGCTTAAAGGAACATATTGGAACATATAGAACTACCTCAAAGGCAGACCTTTTCATTGATGGAATATAAGAGTCAGGCAAAGGGATATAGATAAATAAAAAAAGAGAGGCATAAGCCTAGAAAGTAAGCACTCTTTACTGACTTTTTGCGTTTTGAGTCTGATTAGGGTTAACCATAAGTAATCGTTAATGTTCTGTATATACAGAATACTGAGAAGTATGAACAGTGGTAAACAAAGTAAAGAAGGACTGGAATTTATTGCACAACTGATAGAAGACTGTGAAATAAATGATAGACAATACAAATGGAGGGTGTGTGCTGGAGGACCAAGAGGTAACAGTACAGCTCTGAACAAGCCAAACAAATAAATGAATACCAGCTCTGGGTTAATCTTTTATGTAAAAGGAATAGGGACAGTGAAAGAGAGCCAGAGTATATGGAGGTGGGAGAGTAAGTCCAGACTAACCACTATGAGCTGGGAAGAGACAGAGAACTCATTGGGGGCGTAGAATGCAAGCATAGGCGTCATCCAAAGAATGGAATGTTCACATCATGCTGTCCAAGCTGCAAAATCCTTTACTAATGCACTCTGCGGGCACCTACAAGAATGCATGGATTGTGCTATCCCAAGGAAAACCAAGACTCACTTCTCCAAGAAAATGAAACCAGTCTGGTGGACCCCTCCCATAAACAAGCTATACAATAGAAAGAGGAAACTAGTACAGAAAAGAGTAAAATCCCAAGAAGGGAAGACATCTCGGATCAGTATCAGGAAGAAACTATGTTCCCTCATAAAATCATCAAAGGCTAACTTCAAAAGAAAAATTGCCATGGACTCCAAGGCATTCTTTAGCTATGTCAAGAATTTAAGTGGCAATTCTCAGATCTGCTCGGAGTTAGTGCAGAATGGCACAAAATATACTGAACCGACCAATATCGCCAACATCCTGGCAGACAGGTTCAGTGCAAACTAATATACTGAACCGACCAATATTGCCAACATCCTGGCAGACAGGTTCAGTGCAAATTCACCTCCCTCTCACCCCCAAAAGCACTCATAACTATACCAGAAGAATGTAGTGCCACTGAAATCACAGACACTCAGGTTAAAACAGCCCTCTCCAAAGCCAAAAACACAGCATCAATGGGATCAGATGGTGTCCCAGGGCTGCATCCTACACGAGCTCAAAGATGAGCTAACCTCTCACCTAATCACACTGTTTAAACTCATCATCTCCACAGGCTATGTGCCCACAGATTGGCTCACAGCTACAGTTATTCCACTCCACAAAGGTGGAGCCACAATGGACCCCGGGAACTATTATCACCCTATAAGCATGACTAGCTTGGTCTGCAAAGCTATGGAGCGCATCATCATGGATCTCATTAACAGAGACATTGGAAACCTCCAAACACTGGACCCTACCCAGTTCGGCTTTGGTAAGGGCAGATCATACCTCCTAAACCTAGTGGACTTCTTTGACACAGTTACCAAGGCTATAGACGAGGGAGAGGTGGTCTACACACCCTACCTAGACCTTGCAAAGGCCTTCGATACCATTCCCCACTCAGGTATTATAGAAAAGCTCACCAGTCTGAACATAAACCCCTATGTCATGATATGGGTTGCCAACTGGCTCACGGACAGAACTCACATGGTAAGAGTTGCGGGAGCTAGGTCTGACTCTAAATCAGTTACAAGTGGCATTCCCCAGGGCTCAGTCCTAGGACCCCTCCTGTTTGGCATATACATCTCAGAGGTACAGGCAAGCAAAGGAGGGCTATGGCTAACCAAGTTCGCAGATGACTGCAAACTAGGGGCTATAAGTGACTCTCTGGCTGACACAGACATCCTCCAAAAGGGTCTCACTGAGACAGATACCTGGTGTCAAAACCATGGCCTCAAGCTAAATGCCAAAAGTGCATAGTCATCCCCTTTGGAAAAAAACAAAGTACCCACAAACTACCATGTTGGTGGTAGCCCCCTAAATACAGAAAACATAATAAGGGATCTGGGGACCCAAGTAGATAGTAACCTCTCCTTTGATAATCACATTGCCAAAGTGGTTAGAAAATCCTTCTATGTGGCCCACCTAATCACAAAACGGTTTGTATCCAGATCAAAAGAGGTCATTGGGCCCCTCTATGTATTACTCATCAGAGCCATCATAGAGTACAATGCCCCATTTGGGATGTACCTTACAAGACACCTGTAACAACTGGAAAGACCCCAGAAGTACCTCACCAAGAGGATAACTGGCCTCAAGCAGATGCCCTATGCAGCTCGACTGAAGAAACTCCAGCTGTACTTGCTTTTATATCGCCTACTCAGAGGTGATCTCTGCCTAACATACAAGGCCATGTCCAACCCAGAATTGATGGACATGCTCCACCTAAAAAAAAACATATCCCCTCGAGCCACACGCTCCAGGGATCTCAACCTTGTCACAACAATAAATAGGACATGCTGGAGGGATAGAATCCTGTCCCAGAGACTTCCCATGCTCTGGAACAAGTTTCCAATCTGTAAAAAATGTAGAAATGGAAAACGGAGAAAAACAAGCCAAGAAACTAGTAATGCAAAAATCCCCCCGTTGTACAGGAACCAATAAAGGCTGTCCCACAAGCGTTGCCGGTTGTAATGGTTGTTTCAAAGACTCTGCAGTCCACAGAAAATTTTAAAACACATAAATAATTTATTTGGATAGTACAAACAGAATGATATAAGTTAAAAATGTAAGCGCTTTCATTTCCAATACTGGAAACATCATCAGAATAACTGCTGTTGTTGTGTCAAACATTTTATACCTTTGTGTTAATTACATTCAATTAAACCCATATAATCAGAGAACAGCACTTTAAAGAAACAAGTCACTGTGGTTTTGTCTATAAACAGTTATATATGTATTATATAAATGGATGTGGTAAACATATATAAAAAAACAACTGTAAATAGTACTGATGACTAAAATATATATATGTGATCTGATGCTTACACCTGGAAACTTGGTCCAATATAGTCTATAAATGAATAAATAAATACATTTCGGGGGGAAGAAAAAGAATTGGAATACATTTAAGGGGAAAATTTTAAAGGGGGGGGGGAAAAAAAGGGGGGGGGAAAAAAAAGGTAGGGGGGTGGGTTTTTGGGGGGGGGAAAGAAAGGGGCTGGAGTAAGAGAAAGGAAAAAAAAGGGGGAAACAACAGGGAAAAGGGCCAAAGAATTTTCACAGCTGTGAAGAATTGTGACTCCCAAAATTTAATAGGGTGATTGAAATACAAAGGGAAAAAACAAGATTATGGAAAAATAAATAATATTTTAAAAAAGGGCAGGAATCAAAGGGGGGAATTAGGATTTTAAGAATAAATGGGAAGGTAAAGGGAAAAAGGGGGAAAAGAAAATGGAATTGGCCCCAAGGGGCAGATTTATCAAAAACCCCTACAGGAAAAATAAAGGGAAAGGGCTTCCCTTGGAAAGGGTGGTAAAAAGGGGAATTTTAGTACAAAAAAAAAAAAATTTTAAAAAAAGGGAAGTAAGGGATGTTATGGGAAAAGGGAAAGCTTTCTCTGGAACCCTCAAAAAAATTTTTTAAAAAATTTAAAACCTTGTAATTAAAATATAAACCAATTTTTCAAGAAAACCTTTTACAGAATGGGTTTTTTTTTACATTTAATGTTTTTTTGGGTTTTGGGAAACTATAAACGTAATTAGGCAAAAAAGGGGGAAACGAAGCTAACGGAAAAGGGGAAAAAGGGGAAATAAAATAATAAAACATATTTATAAAACTTATACATAAATAATCTGAAAAGTTAAAAAATTTAAAAAATTAAAATATTAGAAAAATAACTAAAAAATTGTAACCTTTAAACTAAAGACCAATTATGATAAAAAAAAACACAGAAAGGTAATAAAAAGAAAAAGTTGTTTTTAATATTTAGAGGTAAGATGTATTGATGAAAATTTAATATTTGTTTATTAATTTAAATTTGGTAACAAAAAATTTGAAAAATAATTTAAAAATTTCATCCCTTTTTTAAAAATTTTTGTTTTGTTTTAAATTTATGCCAAATAAACAGAATTTTCAGACTCCCCTGGGTGGTAATAATGCAAGTTCTCGTTAAGTGTTGCCGTTTTCCAAAAATTTTTTTCCCCAAACCCCAAAACTTTTAGGGCCCCCCAAGGGTGGTAAAGGTATTTTTTTTCCTAAAAAGTTATAATATGTAAAAATTTTTATATTTTTCTCCCCAAAATTCTAAATTCTTTTGCAAAATTTTCCGGGGGAAAAAGCAATTTTTTAGAGTAAAAAGCCCCGTTAGTTTTAGGGGCCCAAAAAAATTGGGTTTATCAAAGGGTTGAAAACGCTTTTTTTTAAAATGTTGAATTAAAATTTGAAAGCCCCGTAAAAATAAAGCTTCAACCTCAAACGTGGGGGGTAAGAAAATGAAAAAAAAAAATAAATTTTTTCAATAATTTAAAAAAACAAAATGTGAACAGCCAAAGCCATAGGGATGCACAGCAGCCAGGGCAAGAAGTAAGTTAACTAAAATGAACGGCCAGCTGGCACACTTGATAGGAAGTACAAGAAGTTAGGACCAGGGTAATTCACCTCCACAAAGAGGCCCATGAATAACAGAGTCCTATAAGTATTGGTGCTGGGGCATCTCCTTTTTTCCATCTGCTTCAGTACAATGCACTTTATCAGCATGTGTACCTGACCAGGCACTTGAGCTTGGCATGAGGGACCACAGAGGGTCCTCACAAAAAGAATACAGGGAATAAACAAGTCCTTGTACTTGGTCTCCTACAAACTGTGGCACAGTCATCTATACCTAGCCTACAAGCCATCCTCTGATCCCACATTGATGTATTTGCTGCAAATCTTCAAAACAAATACCAGTTCTAGGGATGTAAATCTCTTCTGGTGACATAGACAGGATACTTTGTAGGGAAAAGTATTTGTCTGAAATATTACCCCATCTCTGGAACAGGCTTCCCATCTATGTGAAGCAGAGGTCATCCCTAGCTATATTAAAAATGTAATTTGGACCAATGGATGGGAAATCACAAATGTACCTGTAGTTTGGCACCTATGCCTGTAGTGGACACAAACAACCTGCGAATGCTTGATGTGTACAAACCTATATCATAACTTGGAAAATTCCTTGGGGTATCGACACATCAGCAATATTTTGGTAATTTGGGATAGACTTTTCTAGGCTTAAAGTAGCTCTTGGTTTGATACCCTAGAAACAACCTATGAATCTAGAACTATAAAGAGAGATACACAGAAAGGTGAGGGATTCATATGAGATATGCAAGTCAATCACTTCACAAACTGGAAAGGTGCTTAAAGGAACATATTGGAACCTATAGAACTACCTCAAAGGCAGACCTTTTCATTGATGGAATATAAGAGTCAGGCAAAGGGATATAGATAAATAAAAAAAGAGAGGCATAAGCCTAGAAAGTAAGCACTCTTTACTGACTTTTTGCATTTTGAGTCTGGTTAGGGTTGACCATAAGTAATCGTTAATTTTCTGTATATACAGAATACTGAGAAGTATGAGCAGTGGTAAACAAAGTAAAGAAGGACTGGAATTTATTGCACAACTGATAGAAGACTGTGAAATAAATGATAGACAATGCAAATGGAGGGTGTGTGCTGGAGGACCAAGAGGTAACAGTACAGCTCTGAACAAGCCAAGCAAATGAAAAAAAATGAATACCAGCTCTGGGTTAATATTTTATGTAAAAGGAATAGGGACAGTGAAAGAGAACCAGAGTATATGGAGGTGGGAGAGTAAGTCCAGACTAACCCCTATGAGCTGGGAAGAGACAGAGAACTCATCGGTGGTGTAGAATGCAAGCACAGGTGGCATTCAAAGAATGGAATGTTCACATCATGCTGTCCAAGCTGCAAAATCCTTTACTAATGCACTCTATGGGCACCTACAAGAATGTATGGATTGTGCTATCCCAAGGAAAGCCAAGACTCACTCTTCCAAGAAAATGAAACCAGTCTGGTGGACCCCTGGCATAAACAAGCTATACAATAGAAGGAGGAAACTAGTACAGAAAAGAATAAAATCCCAAGAAGGGAAGACATCCCCTAGTCTTGATCAGTATGACGAGAAACTATGTTCCCTCGCTTGAAATCATCCAAGGCTAGCTTCAAAAGAAAAATTGCCATGGACTCCAAAGATAACCACAAGACATTCTTTAGCTATGTCAAGAATCTAAGTGGCAATTCTCAGATCTGCTCGGAGTTAGTGCAGAATGGCACAAAGTACACTGAGCCGACCGATATAGCCAACATCCAGGCAGACAGGTTCAGTGCAAACTTCACCACCCTCTCACCCCCAAAAGGGCACATAACTATACCAGAAGAATGTAGTGCCCCTGGAATCACAGACACTCAGGTTAAAACAGCCCTCTCCAAAGCCAAAAACACAGCATCAATGGGACCAAATGGTGTCCCAGGCTGCATCCTACATGAGCTCAAAGATGAACTAACCTCTCACCTAAACACACTATTTAAACTCAGCGTCTCCACAGACTATGTGCCCACAGAGTGGCTCACAGAAACAGTTATTCCACTCCACAAAGGTAGAGCCACAATGGACCCTGGGAACTATTGCCCTTAAGCATGACTAGCTTGGTCAGCAAAGCTATGGAGTGCATCATCATGGATCTCATTAACAGAGACATTGGAAACCACCAACACTGGACCCTACCCAGTTCGGCTTTGTTAAGGACAGATCATGCCTCCTAAACCTGGTGGACTTCTTTGAGACAGTTACCAAGGCTATAGATGAAGGAAAGGTGGTCCACACACCCTATCTAGACCTTGCAAAGGCCTTCGACACCGTTCTCCACTCAGGTATTATAGAAAAGCTCACCAGCCTGAACATAAACCCCTACATCACGATATGGGATGCCAACTGTCTTACAGACAGAACTCACATGGTAAGAGTTGCAGGAACTAGGTCTGACTCTAAACCGGTTACAAGTGGCATTCCCAAGGGCTCAGTCCTAGGACCCCTCCTGTTCGACATATACTTCTCAAAGGTACAGGCAAGCACAGGAGGACTATGGCTAACCAAGTTTGCAGACAACTGCAAACTAGAGGCTATAATTGACTCTCCGGCTGACACAGACATCCTCCAAAAGGGTCTCACTGAGACAGATACCTGGTGTCAAAACCATGGCCTCAAGCTAAATGCCAAAAAGTGCACAGTCATCCCCTTTGGAAAAAACAAAGTACCCACAAACTACCATGATGGTGGTAGCCCCCTAAATACAGAAAATGTAATAAGGAATCTGGGGACCCAATTAGATCATAGCCTCTCCTTTGATAATCACATTGCTAAAGTGGATAGAAAATCCTTCTATGTGGTCCACCTAATCACAGAAGGGTTTGCATCCAGATCGAAAGAGGTCATTGGGCCCCTCTATGTATCATTCATCAGAGCCATCATAGAGTACAATGCCCAATCTGGGATGTACCTTACAAGACACCTGCAACAACTGGAAAGACCACAGAAGTACCTCACCAAGAGGATCACTGGCCTCAAGCAGATGCCCTATGCAGCTCGACTGAAGAAACTCCAGCTGTACTTGGTTGCATACCGCCTACTCAGAGGTGATCTCTGCCTGACATACAAGGCCATGTCCAACCCAGAATTGATGGACATGCTCCACCTAAGGAAAACCATATCCCCTCGAGCCACGTGCCAGGAATCTAAACCTCACCACAACAATAAATAGGACATGCTGGAGGGATAGATTCCTGTCCCAGAGACTTCCCATGCTCTGGAACAAGTTTCCAGTCTACATTAGGCAGAGCTCCTCGCTAACCCTCTTCAAGAGAAACCTTGAAAAGTGGATGGGAAACAGAAAGTTTACCCCAGGGATCACTTCAATGGCTCTGCTGGACAGAGGCACAGGGAACTAATCTAAGGGGGTGGCAAAAGACAAAACATTCTGGCTAGGCTTATAAACGCCTTCTGGCAGATAGCCTAGTAACTACCTATAACCTATGAATCTATGAACATTAGGAGAAAGGTGTCACTGAAGAGATGCATACAGTGTTTGATTCTCAGCTTTGAAGGGGAAATTGGCTAAGCTTAAAATGACCCACAAAGGCAGCTAGTATAGTACATACCCATGAACCCATGAAGCTATAAGGGAAGGTAAAATCCAAGGAAGAGGGGAGGAAGAATAACACGACTCTAATGACTTGGGACTGTGAGCAACATCTAATCTAATCAGCAGGAAAAGCATTTAGATAAGGTTTGATAGTGTAAGACGGAATAAAACATTACTTAGGAACAGAAATTAAAAGTCAGAGAAGGACAGAAGATTTTACATTCACAATGCTCCATTGGAAAGTCTGACAAATAATTTTGGGAGCATGGAAGTTGGATAGCTAACCATTCAAGAAAGGACAGCAGTTTATGATGGATAAGGTACAGAAAAGTGGAGAAGGAAGATGGTTAATATGTCAAGGAATGGTCAAGAGTAACACATGGAGCAATGGCAACATTTACACAAGTAACATATATGAGAGGGACTTCTTCAGCAATATTTTCAGACAGTGAGTACAACCGAAGAGGGACAGGGCACAAAAAAATGTATGGGTGACTTTAATGTCCCAAAAGAACTGGAAAAGCAGAGATTAATTGGGATGAGGGATGGATGTATATTAGTTTGTGGATTGCCCATATTATCTAGCATCTAAATGTCAAACTGAAAAAGTCAAAGGGCAGAACATTGTAGCATATAAGTGAACCAGGGATATATCATGGAACACATGGGATCACAGAACTGACCCTCTCACTGTAGGGCAGTCCTAGGTCTCAGAGCTGGTGTACATGGGGGATCCAAAACAGAGATGTATCTGTCTCATCCTGTGCCTGATGCCTCAGTCCCTGTTATATTACCACCACTGCCCTTAGCTATTTAAGTGAACAGAAAAAAAATTATCAGTGGCATACTGTAGAAAGTTGATTGGTACCTTTGTGCATGCCCCCCCCCCCAGCTCTTCAATTGAAGAGCAAAAAATAAAAAAATAAAAAAAACACTAAACTGCTTTTTTGTACTGGAATTTTGGTACATAGTAAGGCATGCTGCAGGAAGTCTCAATCATGTCCCCAAACATTTTGTGCCTGGGGCAGTTGTCCCTTCACCACACCCTTGCTACACTGCTGGTGTAGTGAGGCTTGCCCGTGCAAAACAAAAGGCGCTTTAGTGTACCTTTTTGTTGTTTTTCACTCTTCTTTAATTTCTCCAAATTTTGTGGGCTTCTAATACAATGACAGGAATGGACCCATTCCTAAGTCAAAGTACAATTAAAGTTCATGAAATTAGTATTGTTTCAGTCTTTGATGTCAGCCAATAGTGCTCTTTGCAGCACCCGCAATGTGACCAGTATTGACTCTTTCTGCAATTCGTATGGAGTTTCATGTATTGGTATGATTGTAGATTCTTTTTTTATAAGACCCATTGTTTTTACTACTGTTGGAACTGTCTGCATATCTTTCTTCCACATTGCTCTCATTTCGCACTGCAAATCCTGACATTTTATGACTTTGTGTCTCTCTGTACGCAAGATACTGTAGTCACTGGGTGTGGTGATTTCAATGATCAATGCTACTTTTTTCTTCTTTTCTTGGACCACTGTATCTGGTTTTCTAGCATCTATCTTTTGAACTGTTAGTAATGGATGATTCCATGTGATGTAAGCTTCTTCATTTTGCATAACATAACCCTCTGTTTCTTTCACTACAAACATCTATCTATACTATTATATCTACTGTTAATCTGCTACAGTTTCAGGAATCTCTACTGCTGATTTATTTAGATTTCTCTATGTTTAACCATGATTTTCTGATTCTGTATTAACATTCTTTATTGTTGTATATATGTTGTACCTAGTATCATGTGCTAAACTATGTTTACTTACTGTGGAGCTTTTCTCTGTGGGCCTCTGCTGTAAATGGACCTGTGTCCAGTCAGACTACCCCGGTAAACAAATGTAAAATAAAATAAAAATAAAAGAATAAAAAAATAAAATACATTTTCTATGATGCTTTGTGCCTCATGTTTCCAGTGTTTTTCAGCCACTTCAGTACCATAATGTGTGCACAATCCCCAGTGCAACAGTCTTGCCAAATTATTATGCCTTTCAGTATGCAGTCTTTCTGCCATTAGTATGTCGCAACCAGCAATAAGGTGGGCAACTGTTTCCAATTTGGTTTTACAAAACAGACATTTTTCTGTTTCTCCCACATGTTCAGTGGAATTTGTAAACCAATGTGTATGCAGCCCACTATTTTGGGCAGCCAATATTAACCTTTCATCTCTTGGTTTGAATTCTCCTCTCCACAACCATTCCTGCATTCATTCTTGATTGACATAAGGTTCTTTCAGAAGTTTTCTATACTTGCAATTATATTTAAGTTTTTCTACACTTCTTGCCTTCTCATCTGGTCCTTCACCTTATATTCTTTCTTTGTTTTTTGGCACATTCAGTTGCTGCCTGATTTTTATCTACTTCTGGTTTGATCTCCATTCCTGCTTGATGCTGATATGCTTCTGCTAAATTAAGCAGAGAAGTCATCTTAGATTTATTCTCCTCATGTTTCAGAACTTTCACTACATTTGAGTCTTGTTAGGTCAGCAGATATGTGTGGAGTCCCACAATTGCAGATCTATACATGTAATCAATTTCAAGGAGGCCCATCCCTCCTTCAGAACGGGGAATATATAATCTTGGTATGCACTGATTTTTATAAATCATTTGGTGAGTCCCTTTATCCAGACACCAAAGTTGCAATTGGTCTCTAAATAATACTATTCTTCTTAAATCTGAGGTTATTAAAAACATCTCTGACATCCTAGTAGAGCTAGATACTAACATAAACAATACTGATATCCCCCTGATATTCAATGGGTGGCTTGTAAAGCAACAATCAGAGGGTTCCTAATTCAAAAGGCATCTTACTTCCAGAAAATGAGGAAACAAAAGGAGACCCACCTAATTAAGGAACTTAAAGACCTGGAAAAGAAATAACCCAAGATCATGACTTTGAAAACCAAGTAGGCAAATTACAAAAAGAATTGTTTGACTTGCACCAAAAAAATTACTCAATACAAGAATTAAAATATATAGCCAAATGCTATGAAGGTGCAGAAGTCCCATCTAGAATGCTTGCAAGAGTAATAGATAATAAGAAAGAAGCTTCTAGAATAACTCTTTTACAATATCAGGATAGAATATTCAAAACAGATGAACAAATTATAAAAATATTTAAAGAACTTTATACAGAAATATTTAATATGAACACTCAGCAAGTCTCTAAGTCTGAAGCAAATAACTTTTTAAAAAATCTTGAATTCCCCAAAATAGCAACTACCCAACCAAATATTTTATCAGACCCATTTAAACAACAAGAAATAATTGAGGTAATTAATACCTTAAAGTCATGCAAAGCACCAGGCCCTGATGGATTTACATCAGAATTATATAAGACATTTAATCTGAAGATTTCCTCTATACTTTTTAAGGTATTTAACTACATTAGAACAAATGGGATAAATGTTCCCCACTTAAATAGTTTCAAAACAATACTGATTCCAAAAAGTTAAATTGACAGAGCCAATCCCCATAAGTATAGATCTATTGCCCTGATGAATGTAGGCATCAAAATACTAGCCTCCCTACTTGCAGAATGATTAAAGAAGGTCATGCCCTCTATCCTCTCTCAAGAACAATCTGAATTCATGGCTAATAGGCACATATGGGATAATACACTTATCTTAGACTCTATGATCCAACTGACTAAGAAAGAGAAAAGTCCAAGATATACTTTAGTCCTAGACGCATGCAAAGCATTTGCCAGGATAAGTTGGAATTTTTTATTTAACAACCCTATCCTGTTTTGATATTTCAAAAGTCTTCATAAACCTTATTGAAACCTTATATAACCATTTGCATATATATTTATATGTAAACAGAACTCTGTCAAGTCCAATTAAAGTAACCAACAGAACAAGACAAGAATGCCCACTCTCACCACTTTTATTTAACCTTTACATTGAACCCTTCTTCCTTTACATAACACAGAGAACCTTCCACTAAATCCCAAAAATATTTAACTCCAAAATAACACTATCCATATTTGCGGATGACTTAATTATTTACTTCTAACCCCCTATACAGAGCTTGAGAAAATTATGACATCAATAAATAAATATGCACAAATCTCTAATTATCAAATCAATCAGGAAGAAATCACATATATTCCCCATCAATCCCTCAAACCATAAAGAAGGCCTATTTATAGATTCCCCTTTCAAAACAATGTATTCCATTAAATATCTTGGGATAAACTATGAACATAATCATTTAGCTATGCTTCAAAATAATGTGCTTAAAACATGGAATAACATCACGCAAGATCTTGACAGATGGAAATTACTAAAACTATCTATCATATAAAAAGTGGCAATAATTAAAATGAATGCCTTACCAAAATTGTTATATCACTTTAATGCTAAAATGCTGATGATACCAAACCACTTTTTTCATAAAATGAATAAGGATCTCGCCAGATTCATGTGGTATCCTAAATCAGTTCAAATTAAATATTCAAAATTAGATTTCCCCAAAGAAAAAGGGGGTCTAGACCTTCCAGATCTACTGCTTTACTATAAAATGACTAATGTGCTCAGACTTACATTAATATCTAATTTTTCAAAACATAGTGAACATTGGTCACCATTGTGGGTAAAAATCTGGCATCAACATATTCTTTACTGTAAAGTCAACCCTAAAAATATACCTTTCATTACTCCAAATAATATTAGGAACATTAGTCTAAATAGTAACTTAATAGCCAGTGTAAAGAACTTTCAGAAATGGTTGAAAACCTTAAAACTTGACAAGGCCTTACCCCTTCTTCAACCCCTCAATTTGAATCCAAATATCAAACTAAAAAATATGATGTTAAATCTACTGAAATACCC
Organism: Protopterus annectens; assembly: GCF_019279795.1. Taxonomy (NCBI): domain Eukaryota; kingdom Metazoa; phylum Chordata; order Ceratodontiformes; family Protopteridae; genus Protopterus; species Protopterus annectens. The sequence continues at coordinate 1,434,638,160 of NC_056726.1, forward strand.
ATTAATCAAGGATTGCACAGTCTGGGACATATAAAATATCGACATAAAACATTACAAGACCTATGAGAATCTTTAAAAGTTAATAAAAGTATATCATTATCTTAAGACAGATTAGGGAGATGTTTCCAGCAATAATTGGGGAATCATTTGTTAATGAAAAAAATCTGATGAGGCTCTCGGAAATTTTTAAATCTCTTGCAAGCAAAAAGAAAACAATCTCAAATGCATACAAATGTGTTAGATCTTTCATTTACGAGGACCCATTACTATTCTCTAAATACTGGGATAATAAGGGAAATATATGTTTAAAAGAGCAGAATGGTAGAGCTATCAATTTCACTATCAATTATTCCCTTTTTAAAAAACTAATAGTTACACAATTGATGATTAATAACAATGTGTATTACATGCCTAAAGACTCCTAAAATAGAATTTAACCCCAAAACTTCTCCGGCATGTAAATGTCCTTACCCACAGGCAGATCTCCTGCATGCTGTATGGTTTTGTAAGTACTCATGGAAGTTATGGGTCTCGCTTAATGTACGACTAGAAAAGATGGGGTATCACAAATCAACACTATGTTGGGAACTAGCAATTCTTCATATCACAGATGTAAAACTCACCAAGCAACAAATGCATAGTTTAGTCACTATATGCTCACTTATTAAATTATACATAACCAAAATCTGGTTAGATCGCACTAAGGTATCCGGGAGGGAGCTATGGCTATAACCTACATATCATCTCAAAAAGTAATTATAATTAATCCTAAGAAACATATCTTCTATCAGAAAGTGTGGAATTTACTTCAGGAAAGACTCTGCTTATTTGATAACAGTTTAATTCTACATCAGACAAATTCTGACTACTGGAAACTGAATACTGTATAGTGACCTTTTTTGTGACATCGACATGGAATTAACAAATTAATAGTGTATATTTTTATTATTTTCATGCTTAGATCCCAGATTTATATATTGTGAATAGTTTCTTTGTTTACCCCTCAATTTCTCAGGTTTAACTTAGCAGCATTATTGTATATAATGTACATAGTTGGTAATTAGTCTATACTGAAGAGAGGTTTGCTTTTCTTTTATAATATTTGAAAAACCTGATGCATTCAGCAATATGTCTCATATCTTGTAAAACTCTATGTTCATGTGAGATGCTTGATGCATGTCAATAAAAAGTTATTTTCTAAAAAAAATAAATCAGCCTTGGTTAGGCATGAAATGTCCTACCTTTGTTTTCCTGTCACAAGTCAATCCAACACATTTTAAGGGGCCAGTCAGTCACCCAAAACTGTAAGTTAGGGCAGGAAGAGCAAATTGGTTTATAGCTTGGATCTTGTTCCTAGATGTCAGTACTGTTTTTCAGGATTAATTTAAGTCTTCTAAAAAATTATTCATACGAAGTTTTTACTCCTTCATTTGTTCATGTTTTATTGTTGATACTTCATCAGGATTTTTCAAATATTTATACACTCCTTCTTTACTCAAGTTCTTTTTAGTATCACATTCTTGTCCCAAACTGATGTTTTCCTGGTGCTGCAGTGCCTGTTTTCCACCAAAGCTACTATAGGTTAGCTTTACACTCTTATCAAGACCAAATGACATTCTTGTATCATCTGAAAAAAGTTTTGATAACCTGCAGCTGTGCTTTTAGTTCCTTTTCTGATTAGCTATACAGTTTTACATAATCGACAAAGAGAATATGAGAAGTCTTTACACCTTGTTTTTTAGGAGCCAAATTATGGCAACCGATGGCCTAAGCTGTTGCGAAGTAAACAGCTTAATGGGTGAATGGCAAGGCAGAATAGCAAGGGTGACAGAGAGTCGCCCTGGAAGTGCCCTCTTTGAATTTTTATCCCTGGAATAATAATCATCGTCTTTATCATGGCTTAATTGTAAAGTGATCTGCCACTGTTTCGGCGGTCACTGTAATATAGTCAATGATGTAGGATGCATCTTATATACATTTTAAGCCACTCTTTTATCCATGACATTAGGATGCAATCAAACTCTTTTTTATAGTCACCCCATGCCATACCTAAATTCTTCACATTTTTACAGTTCTCCAGTATGACTTTATTTGACAACAACTGATCCTTTGTTCCATATGACTTTCTTTTATTGCCCTTTTGTTTTAATGCCACAATTGAATTTTCTTCTAAGTGACTATAAACCCTGTTGGCATCAGTTCCCATGTATAGTTTATATATCGTCAGAAGGCAAGTTATTGGTCTATAATTTTTAGGGTAGCTTGCAGGTTCACTCTTAAGTAAGAGCATTGTTCTGCCTTTTGTTAGCGAGGTTGGTGTCTGTTGGGAATGTGCATATAAATAGTTCTTACTCATGGCTAAATCCATTACAAAGATGTTAATACTTTTAAGCAAAAGTTAGGTACTGCATCTGGGCCTGAAGGTTTTCCAGTTAGAGGCTTTTCTTTACTGTGTTTCAGTCTCTCTGACTGTTACTTCATTCCATTTCATATCCTGCACCTTTAAACTTCTTATTCTTTCTTTTACTTCTTCTACCCATTTTGCATATTTGTTATGCTCCACAGGATTTTCATAGATATGTCTCCAAAATGTATCTACTTCCTCTTTTTTTGGTGGTCTCTCAATTCCTTTTATATATTCTATAAAGCTTTTTGGGTCATCAATAAATTGCTTATTTTGCCTTATTTTGCTGAAACTTTTTATATAATATCTAGTTGTCTATTAATCTGTGAAGATTACTGAACCTACACACATTGCCAACATACTGGCTGACAGGTTCAGTGCAAACTTCTCCCTCCCCACAAAAGGAGAGATATCTATACCAGAGGATTGTAGCCCCCCAAACATCTCCAACACCCAAGTAAGAACTGCTCTCTCCAAGGCAAAAAACACAGCATCCATGGGACCGGATGGTGTCCCCGGCTGTGTGCTCCACGAACTCAATGAGGAATTAAACCCGCAGTTAAGACAGCTGTTTAATCTTAGCCTCACCTCAGGATACGTACCCAAGAAATGGCGCACGGCGACTGTGGTCCCACTTCACAAGGGCGGTGCCTCCACCAACCCTGGAAATTACCGTCCCATTAGCTTGACAAGCCTTATCTGCAAAGCCATGGAGAGGATCATAATGGAACTCATAAATAAAGACATAGGGAACTTGCAGACTTTGGATCCAACCCAGTTTGGCTTTGTCAAAGGCAGATCATGCCTTTTAAACTTGGTTGACTTTTTCGAAACAGTCACCAAGGCCATTGATGAGGGCAAGGCAGTCCATACAGCCTACCTCGACCTGGCAAAGGCTTTCGACACAATACCCCACTCAGGTATCATCGAAAAACTCATCAGCTTGAATGTAAACCCATACATCACAAGATGGGTTGCAAACTGGCTAAGTGACAGAACCCACAGGGTCAGAGTTGCTGCCGCCATGTCAGACTCAAAGCCTGTCACAAGTGGTGTCCCACAGGGCTCAGTCCTGGGACCACTCTTGTTCGGCATCTACTTTTCTGAAGTACAAGCAAACACAAGAGGGTTATGGCTGACAAAGTTTGCAGATGACTGCAAACTGGGCGCCATAGTCGAAAACACATCTGACACACATATCCTTCAGAAGGGCCTCACAGAAACGAATAACTGGTGCCAGAGCCATGGTCTAAAGTTAAATGCCAAGAAATGCATAGTCATACCCTTCGGGAAAAACAAGGTTACCCCTAGCTACCATATAGGTGGCAATCCACTGAGCACAGAAGAAGTCATCAGGGATCTGGGGACCCAGGTTGACAGTAACCTTTCGTTTGACACTCATGTTGCCAAAGTAGTTAGGAAAACCTTCTACACTGCCCACCTGATCATGAAGGGATTCACATCTAGATCTAGGGCGGTCATCGTCCCCCTGTACTCATCACTCATTAGACCTATGATTGAGTACAATGCCCCATTCGGAATGTATCTGACCCGACACCTGCAGCAGCTGGAAAGGCCCCAAAAGTTCCTCACCAAAAGGATAAAGGGTCTCAAAAATATGTCTTATGCTGCCCGACTGAAAGAACTCCAGCTCTGTTCAGTGTCATACCGCTGGCTCAGAGGTGACCTGTGCCTGACGTATAAGGCCATGTCAAACCCAGATTTGATGAATATGCTTCACCTCAAAAAATCTAGATCCCTCAGAACCACAAGGGCAGGAGACTTAAACCTTGACACGGTTATTAATAGAACGTGCTGGAGGGACAGATTCATCACCCAGAGACTCCCTATGCTGTGGAACAAAATCCCGGTACATGTGAGGCAGAGCACCTCGCTGGCCTTGTTCAAGAGGAATCGTGACCAATGGATGGGAGATCGCAGATATACCCCAGGGATTACTTCAGTGTCACTGCTTGACAGAGGCACAGCAAAATAATAGGCATAGTCTTCTTCAAACTAAAGGGGTGGCGAAAGCCACATAACTATGGGCTAGGCTTATAAATGCCCTTGGGCAGATAGCCTAGTATGAACCTATGAACCTATTGCACAGTCTGGGACATATAAAATATCGAGATAAAACATTACAAGACCTATGAGAAGCTTTAAAAGTTAATAAAAATATATCATTATCTTAAGACAGATTAGGGAGATGTTTCCAGCAATAATTGGGGAATCATTTGTTAATGAAAAAAATCTGATGAGGCTCTCGGAAATTTTTAAATCTCTTGCAAGCAAAAAGAAAACAATCTCAAATGCATACAAACTTGTTAGATCTTTCATTTACGAGGACACATTACTATTCTCTAAATACTAGGATAATAGGGGAAATATATTAAGAGCAGAATCGTAGAGCTATCAATTCCACTATCAATTATTCCCCTTTTAAAAAACTAATAGTTACACAATTGATGATTAATAACAACGTGTATTACACGCCTATGACTCTAAATAAATTTAACCCCAAAACTTCTCCGGCATGTAAATGTCCTTACCCACAGGCAGATCTCCTGCATGTTGTATGGTTTTGTAAGTACTCATGGAACCTATGGGACTCTCTTAAGGTGCAACTAGAAAAGATGGGGTATCACAAATCAACACTATGTTGGGAACTAGCAGTTCTTCATATCACAGATCTAAAACTCACCAAGCAACAAATGCATACTTTAGTCACTATATGCTCACTTATTCAATTATACATAACCAAAATCTGGTTAGATCGCAATAAGCTAACCTGGAGGGGTTCCGATCTATGGCTACAACCTACATATCATCTCAAAAAGTAATTATAATTAATCCTAAGAAACATATCTTCTATCAGAAAGTGTGGAATTTACTTTTCGAAAAGACTCTGCTTATTTGATAACAGTTTAATTCTACATCAGACAAATTCTGACTACTGGAAACTGAATACTGTATAGTGACCTTTTTTGTGACATCGACATGGAATTAACAAATTAATAGTGTATATTTTTATTATTTTCATGCTTAGATCCCAGATTTATATATTGTGAATAGTTTCTTTGTTTACCCCTCAATTTCTCAGGTTTAACTTAGCAGCATTATTGTATATAATGTACATAGTTGGTAATTAGTCTGTACTGAAGAGAATTTGTTTTTTATAATATTTGAAAACCTGATGCATTCAGCAATATGTCTCATATCATGTAAATCAATGTCTCCTGTGAATGCTTGATGCACATGTCAATAAAAAGTTATTTTATAAAAAAAATAAATGATTTGGTTAGGATGAAACGTCCTTCTTGTTTTCCTGTCTAATCAATCCAACACATTTTGGGGCCAGTCAGTCACTCCAAAACTGTAAGTTAGGACAGGAAGAGCAAATTGGTTTATAGCTTGGATCTTGTTCCTAGATTTCAGTACTGTTTTCAGGATTAATTTAAGTCTTCTAAAGTATTCCTTACGAAGTTTTACTCTCATTTGCTCATGTTTTATTGTTGATACTTCATCAATTTTCAAATATTTATACACTCCTTCTTACTCAAGTTCTTTTATATCACATTCTTGTCCCAAACTGATGTTTTCCTGGTGCTGCAGTTTTCCTACTTTAACGGTTAGCTTTTACACACTTATCAAGACCAAATTACATTCTTGTATCATCTGAAAAAAGTTTTGATAATCTGCAGCTGTGCTTTTAGTTCCTTTTCTGATTAGCTATACAGTTTTACATAATCGACAAAGAGAATATGAGAAGTCTTTACACCTTGTTTTTTAGGAGCCAAATTGTAACCATGGCCTAAGCTGTTAAGTAAACAGCTTAATGGGTTAATGGCAAGGCAGAATAGCAAGGGTGACAGAGAGTCACCCTGGAATTTCCCTCTTTGAATTTTTATCCCTGGAATAATAATCTGTCCTTTATCATGGCTTAATTGTAAAGTGATCTGCCACTGTTTCATGGTCACTGTAATATAGTCAATCAGTGTAGGATGCATCTTATACATTTTTAAGCACTCTTTTATCCATGAACGTGGGATGCAATCAAACTCTTTTTTATAGTCACCCCATGCCATACCTAAATTCTTCCCCTTTTTTCAGTTCTCCAGTATGACTTTATTTAACAACAACTGATCCTTTGTTCCATATGACTTTCTTTTATTGCCCTTTTGTTTTACTGCCACAATTGAGTTATCTTCTAAGTGACTATAAACCCTGTCGGCATCAGTTTCCATGTATAGTTTATATGTCAGAATAACAGTATAACTCCAATGGCAAAGGGACGTCAGGCAGGAGCAGAGATTATTAAATACGAACTTTAATAAGTGCGAAATACAATAAAAAACTAGTGAATCAAGCGCTTTCGCCTGGTTCATACCAGGCTTTGTCAAGATGTAAATAATTGAAAACGATGTCCTTATATATCCTTGTTACAAACCACATGATTCTTAATTAATAATTCAATTAGATAAAAAATGTTTTTAAAAACATTACACCACTTATATCATATTAAAAAGTTGATGTTAAAACACTTTAAATGTCAAAAACAAAAGACAAAAAACAAAATTAAAAATTTTTCTCACTTTAAAACTCTATAACCACTGAGTAATTTAATACAACTCGAATGTATGTATGTGCGTGTGGCTATAACGTAACCAAATGCTCATCGAAAAAATGTGAGACTTGGTCTCCAAAACCGTTACCATATCTAATTCAACTAAAATACAGCAAATAAACGTATGCACAATTTTATAATCTTGCTCTTCTTAATCTAAGAACACTAATAATACTAACGTTGTCATTAAGTCCAGGAAATCTAGAGGCGTTTAATTTTAATTGCCACAAAAGTTTTCTATACTCAAGCAATGTTTCCCAATCACCCCCTCTTTGGTCTTGTACAACCTGTTCCAGGACCAAAAACTTTAGCTGCATATTTGGACATTGTGTGTAATTGCTTGTAAAAGGCATTAGTGTCTTTCTTTTTGGAGACCTCATATAGGTGTTCATATATTCTACGTCTTAAAGGTCTTTCAGTTTTTCCTACATAGAAACTGTAACATTGCGTACAAAATCCTAAATAGTATAATATTGTATTTCACACTTATCAAAGTTCATATTTAATAATCTCTGCTCCTGCCTGACGTCGCTTTGCCATTGGAGTTATACTGTTATTCTGGTTTTTGGTTCGTGGTTTTAGTTTGTCCTGATAGTTTATATGTCGTCAGAAGGCAAGTTATTGGTCTATAATTTTTAGGGTAGCTTGCAGGTTCACTCTTAAGTAAGAGCATTGTTCTGCCTTTTGTTAGCGAGGTTGGTGTCTGTTGGGAATGTGCATATAAATAGTTCTTACTCATGGCTAAATCCCCGTGCAAAGATGTTAATACTTTTAACCAAAAGTTAGGTACTGCATCTGGGCCTGGGGTTTTCCAGTTAGAGGCTTTTCTTTACTGTGTTTCAGTCTCTCTGACTGTTACTTCATTCCATTTCATATCCTGCACCTTTAAACTTCTTATTCTTTCTTTTACTTCTGCTACCCATTTTGCATCTTTGTTATGCTCCACAGGATTTTCATAGATACGTCTCCAAAATGTATCTACTTCCTCTTTTTTTGGTGGTCTTTCAGTTCCTTTTATATATTCTATAAAGCTTTTTGGGTCATCAATAAATTGCTTATTTTGTACTTTTCATTTATATTTATCTGTGTATATTTTACGTTTTTCTGCCTGTGCTGAAATTTTTAGTTTATTTGCAGTAGTGCATGATAGATCCTAGTCTGTTCTAATTAATACTGTACATTGCTTTATTCACATCTATCTTTTTGAGTATTTTTGTTGATCTATTCCCTCTTCTATAGTCTTCTAAGAGTGACACTTCTTGTCTTAATTGCTTTATAGTTTTCTTATTCGATACTTACATGGTGGTATTCAATTTCTCCCCTTCCTTTCCCTCACTACCCTGTGTTCTTGTGGTAGAACTTTATCAGTTATTAATTTAGCAGCACAGGTGTTGTTTCAGTATGTCTGGTCAGATGTTTAGCCAGGGCATTATTTAGGAACAGAAATGGTCTGATGTTTAGCCATGGACATTTTGTATTTTTGATAATGTGAACTAGATCCATGAAGAAATGCAATACAAGTATGAAACAGGACTTGCAAAATATATAAATACAAGTGAATGAGAAGACATATGAATGGGAAAAGCACCTGCAGGTCAAGGAGTACACTTTCACAATGAATAACCTGGTACAGGTAGGCAGGCTTGGCAGGATCCTGGCTAGGAAAAAGTCCTACAGGAAGTGTGATAAACATAGAAGAAATACAGGAAAGGTTTACATTGGACCATACACCCTTGATAATCAGCATTACTGTAGAGAATGTAGGCCAACTAGTGATGGGATTGAGATGGGTGAGCTATCAATGATGGAGAAGACCTGATAGGGAATATAGAGCAGGAGACAGTACAGAACTATTAAATGGCAAGGAAAAGCTGAAGGGGTGCTGGTGGGATGCGGTGAAGGCAGCAGTCAGAGGCAAATAATGAGGAAGGGAAGAATGAAAAAGTAAGTAGATGAGGAGATAAGCATACCGAAAAGATCATTGGTGAGGATCCAGAAAAATGGGGCAGAGTGAAGAAAATGTAGAGGTTAAAAAAGGATAAAAGATGCAATGATAGGATCTAGAGAGCAAAATCACTACTGTGATGGAAACTGAGCAGCAATACTGAAAATATTTATGGGGAATGTTGGTGGAATGACAAGTTAAACAACTAGGAAAAATTATGCCCAGACAGAATGACAGGGAGACAGATGAAAGGGGAGCAGGACAAATTTGAGAAGATTACAAAAAACAAAAATCAGAGAATGCTTCAAGGAATATTATAGAAACACTTATACAGAACAAGAAGGATGAACACAAGAAAGACAGGGCTGGAAAAACTAGAGAATTGGAACAGAACTGGGATGGGTGCCAAAAAAATGTTAAATGCAGGTATTACAAATGAAGAGATAAAATATGCTATTCATATAATGAAGGGGGAAAAAGCAGGAAGCCTTCCAGTAAAGTTCTGTTTTCGATATTACACAGGTTATAAATATGTCCTGCATTACTAGATTAGAGGTTTATAGCTAGATACTAGACTAACTACCTAAAAGGGTCATTCTAACCTAGCCAATAACCCAAGATCAGAATCAAACTACCTGAAAGGGTCATTCTAACCTAGCCAATAACCCAAGATCTGAATCAAACCTTTTACCTTTTGTTTATGGGGAAAAGACCTTAACCATTATGGCAAATCTTACTCTATAAGAAGAGAAGGGAACAAATGTGGCAGGAGCTGAGGGAAGATTATAATAGGATACTAAAATCAAAAGCAATTTCAGATATCATGGTTAAGGTGATTGCTTTACAGATACAAAGTGCAGGGTTTGATTATCATGGGGGTAATTGGGTAGGCTTAAAATGGCCCATAAGGGCAGTTAGCATAGTACTAACTTATGATCCTTATACCAAAGGGGAGTAGCTACAGGGCAGCAGTGGAAAGCTATTGCCACATTTCTTCAATTAACATATTGGCCAAATTATTAGAGAGAAAATAAGAATTGAGTACTGACAAACAACTGGTGTCAGAGCCATGGACTAAAACTAAATGCCGAAAAAATGCATAATAGTATCCTTTGGGAAGTTGTCCATCCCTGGTAGCTATCATATTGACAACACACCCTAAGAGTTGACCCAGTAGTCAGGGACAGGCACACACATAGTAATCTAGTCTTTGACCATCAAGTGTCTACAGTGGTGAGGAAATCATTCTATGTTGTGCAACTTATAAACAAAGGTATGACATCTAAGTCGAAGGAAATCATTGTTCTACTGTATTCAGCATTCGTCAGACCTATCATTGAGGACAATGCCCCTTTGGTATGTACCTAACTAGGCATATCCAACAACTGGAACATCTACAGAGGTTCCTCACTAAAAGAATACAGCGAGTAAGTAAAATGTCCTATGCAGACAGCCTCAAGACCCTATCCCTGTTTTATTTCTCCTACAGGCTTCTGACCGGAGACCTTTGCCTGGCAAACAGGGCACTATCAAACCCCACTCTGATGGACCTCCTACTCCTACATATCCACAAAACAAACAGCACCAGAATTTCCCATTCTAAAGACTTAAACCTTGCCTGTGATATAAATAGGACCTGTTGGAGAGATAGGTATGTATCCCAGAGACTACCCCAATGTATGGAACAGGCTCCCCATCCATGTGAAGCAGGGTTCCTCCCTAACCCAATTCAAGTGCAACTTGGACAACTGAATGGGAAACAAAAATTCATCCCTGGTTTGGCACCTATGTCTCTAATGGACACAGGTTACTTGTAAATGGTTCATCTGCCAGGCCCATGCTTACACTTATCAAGGGTATCAGAAGTTGTCAGATATTTGGGATGCATGGCTAGGCATAAAAAGGCCCTTGTATCTGTTAGCATATGAATCTATAAATCAAAGAAAATAAAAAGGCAGAACAGAGGTGGTAGACACTAATAAAATTCATATGTGCAAGGAAGAAAGCAGAGGTGTAGGAAAATAGGATAATTCTACTTTTTGACTTCCAAAAAGCCTTTGGCATAATAAAGTAGAGTACTTATGGGAAGTACTGAAATAGAGAGAGATAGGATAGAACTACTCCAGGTGGGTGCAGACACTATACAATAGACCATAGATACAGATTACAGTTAACTTGGGTATATTTTGGGGTGATAGAGGTTATCAAAACAACTTGATAGTGGTGCCCACTATTAGCAGACTACACTCCCAGTAATACTGCATATGCTAAGGAGCATTCAAGTAGACCCAATGTGTAGAAAACTGCAAAACCTGCAGAAATAGATAGAAGATTGGATAGGCAGGAGAAGGGTGGATGACAATTCCCACAATTACCCACATATGCCCTGACCTGCAACATGGTGTACTGGAAAGAAGCATAGAAAGAGACAGTGGAAAACATAGAAAGTGAAGGAGCCAGACGTTGAAGAGAAAATGTCCAGGAATAAAACTGAGAGCATTGAAACAGCTAGGCAACATGACTTGGTGAGAAGGCAAGGGGCCAGAGTTAGGGAGGAAGGTGGTTGGAGGAGAGCCTTAGGAAGAAATCAGGAAGGGAAATGGAAAGGATGTTGGATAGAAATAGAGGCAGATCTGCTAAGCAAAGAGAATGGAAGCATAAGGGCATTTAAAAGCTTAGAGGAACTAGAACAACAGTATGGTGTTGTAAAAACAGTGTGCTAGAAATACTTAAAGATGGAGGAATGAGAAAAAAGGTGACAGGGGTTAAAAATGGTGGGAAAATAAAAAAAGAAGGACACTATGCAAACATGAAGAAAACACAAAATAAACATTTATTATAGGTCCATAGGTAGTTACTAGGCTATCGGCCCAAGGGCCTAAGTAAGCCTAGCCAACAAGGTTCCCTGGCTTATGCTACCCAAGAAAGTTAATTTCTTGTGCCCCTGTCGAGCAGAGCCACAGAAGTGATCCCTGGGATGTATTTCCTATTTCTCATCCACTCATCAAGATTTTTCTTGAAGAGTGCTAATGAGGAACCTTGCTCGACATAGATGGGTAGCTTGTTCCAGAGTATAGGAAGTCTCTGGGATAGGAATCTATCCCTCCAGCATGTCCTGTTTATTGTGGTGACAAGGTTTAGGTCCCTAGAGCATGTAGCTTGGAGGGATTAGGATTTCTTTAAGTGGAGCATGTCTAACAGCTCTGGGTTTAACATAGCTTTATATGTTAGACAGAGATCTCCTCAGAGTAGGCGATATGCTACAGAGTAAAGCTGGTGTTTTTTGAGATGGTCAGTGTAGGGCATCTGTTTGAAGCCAGTAATCCTCTTTGTGAGGTACTTCTGTGGGCTTTTCAGCTGCTGCAGATGTCTTGTGAGGTACATTCCTAAAGGGGCGTTGTACTCTATAATGGGTCTAATTAATGCCAAGTAGAGGGGAACAATGACCTTTTTTTTCCTGGATGAGAACCCCTTTGTGATGAGGTGTGCCACATAGAAGGATTTCCTAACTACTGTGACAATGTGACTATCAAAGGAGAGACTATGTCCACCTGGGTCCCAAGGTCTCTTATCACATATCCGGCATTAAGTAGACTGCCGTTTATGTGGTAGTTCATGGGTACAGAGTTTTTACCAAAGGAGATGACAATGCACTTTTTGGCATTGAGCTTCAGGCCATGCCTCTGACACCAGGCATCTGTCTTAGTGAGGCTCTTCTGTAGGATGTCCACATCATTTGGGGACTTGACTATGGCTCCTAGTTTGCAGTCATCTGTGAACTTCGTTAGCCAGAGGATATATAAAGAAAGAGAAAGCAGGGAATAGGAAATAAAGAAAAAATTGGGAAAGCGAAGATGAATAGAAAAGCAGTCCAGAAAAATGGAAGAGTACTGCACATAAATCTCCAAATACAGATGATATATAGGATAAGGAACCTGACATCAAGGCTGTTACAAAGATGGTACCTAACTCCTAAAAAACTTATGGAAGAAAGAAGGAAAAAAAGCTGTCACTACTGGAGATGTGGAGAAGGAGAAGCAGGAATTATACATATGTTCCAGGTTTACCAATGGGAGTAGGAGTTAAAGAAAAGGGCACTGGGGATAAGGAGGGACATACGTCACAAAGGAGTCAAAGGTTTGTGAATTCTTCAAGCGAAAATGCAGCAGCAGTACAATTAGTGGGAAGGCAGGATGTTGAGAATGTAGAGGTTCATGGCTGTTGAGATCAAACTATTATTATGAAGAACTGGAAAACGGGACAAAATGTATCAAAACAAGATCTACACTAGAATTTCATACATACAGGCAGAAGATAAAGAGATGAAAAAATAATGGAAGTAGATGTAATACTATTGTATCTATGCACAATAACAGGGAATGGGATAAACAAGGGAAAAGACTGTTGGGGGACAGTACAGGGTGAGGGCAGAAAGTGGATGCAACCGTCTACCAGTGCACTATGCACTAGGAAGTCATGAGCTTTTTTTTTTTTTTTGCTTAATGAAAATAAAACAAAACACATTTGTAAGCATACTGTGAGATCAGAGTTTATACACTCAAAATCAAACTGTGTAGAATGTGAAGGTACATTTGTGTGAATAATTTGTTTTAGGAATATCTGAGATACAATGACAGAAGATGTGCCACTGAGTTAATAATAATGCAAGAAGGCATTGAAGCTATCAGACAATGAAATGGATTTGTTTTGGTCAGACAGATGACATTGTCACATACTTGAGTATAAACAGCTATCCATGTAACAGTAAAGTCACAAAGGAACAATAAGAATAAACCATAAGACCATCATAATTATGATGGCATAACTGCATAGCATACATTTGAAATCAAGGTAAGTATATCACATGCCTAGACTGATCTGGAGCAGCTGATTTATATTATTGGTACATTAGACTGAGAGGTGCATACTGTTCACTAAACAGAGTTTAGGTATAAATAACTATAACCCAGTCTAGTTATCCAGTAAACAAATAAAGAAAATCTAAAATAACCAGTGATAATCCCACAATTTAAAGTGTGCATAGCTTCTAACCTATACTCCTAAGCATGGTAGCTGCTCCAAGGTTACCCGTGTTTCATTTTTTGTGCCACAAAAGACTCAGGCTGAGTTGCTCTCTAGTGCTATCATGTATAGCCCTGATCAATTTTTCTATGCCTCATTAAATCTGTTATTGTGTCTAACTTAATCCTTCACATCTGTGCTTTTAGTGCCTTCCCCACATTTAGACTAACAGCAGCACAGACAGTGGCTAAGGGTGGAGGTGTCTCAGTCTAAATTAGCAATAAATACAATTCCAGGATTATTAAACAGGACAATGTCCTGGAGTTTAATCCATGTCTAAGTTTCCATAGACATGGTTCCTTACCATGTCCTGGCCAGCTGCAGGTTTCCGTTTATGACCCACAAAGTTCACATCTCTGACCTTGACCTACTAGAGGAACTCACCATCCAACCAAACACCATATTCATGGGTGACTTTACAGCCCCTGTATAGGATGGGAAACATACACTGCCTCTAACTCACAGTCACAATGTTTCCTGGACTTTATCAGCACAAACACCCTGGACCAGATTGTGTGCACTCTAACCAGTGGATCAAACATATTGGTCCTAGTATTGACCAACATGGGGGAGCATTGTAGACCCCCCCATGCCACATTCTCATTGGTGAGGTTGGACCACAAAGTTGTCTCCCTCAAAAATAAAAATCAACCCAGAAAACCCAACTAAAACCATAACATTTAGGAACAATTATTAAGCAAACCGCATTATAGTAAGTGACACTTTGTCAAAATCCACGGCTCCTCTAAATCTCAAGAACACAGCTACATATTCAGAATTATTTACAGAAACACTGTGCAAACATGTAAATGGCTACACTGAGGCTTTTGTACCTACCAGATGTAAGCCCAGAGCTAACACCAAAAACAAACCCCACTGGTAGAATCTTTATCATAACAGGAAATATAACAAAAGAAAAAAAAAATCATGACCAAATCAGAAAGAGTGACTCTCATAGAGACAGCTGCCCTTTGATTCAATGAAATAAAAAACTAAGAAGTCTAATAAAGTCTTACAAGTCTAATTATGAGGTCAGGATAGCCTCGCATGCTAAGAACAATCACCTGGCCTTCTTCAGCTAAGTCAGAAACCTTAAAAGTAACACTCAGCAGTGTGCAGAACTGGTGGTCTTCTTTCGGCTTTTTCCCGGTAAGGGGTCGCCACAGCGGAACTCCGGTCCCCTAATGATTGGCAGTAGAGTTTTACAAAATGCCAAGGTGCCAGCTCGATGCCCAACCTTCAATGAAGGCACGCCCATTTATGCACGAATGTCTTTCGAACGCTACCCAACTGCGGGGAGGACATGCAGACTCCACACAGAAGGCACTCCCAAGCCACACCGAGAATCGAACGGGAGAACCTCTTGCTGTGAGGTAACAACGCTACCGCCATACCACCGTGACATACAGTGTGCAGAACTGGTGGTAAAAGGCACATTCTTCACTGACCAAGGTGACATAGTGAATCTATTGGCTGATAAATTTAGCTCTAACTTCACTCCACACTCTCACCACTACCTTCTGTAAAATCCCTTCTAGCATATCCTCCCCTCATTATCAACAGGGAACAGGTACTGGTGGTGCTTGCTATGGCCAAAAACACTGCTTCAGTAGGTCCCATCACTATCCTCAGTTGCCTCCTAAATAGCTAAAACAAGACCTAGTAAGACCACTTGAGGCACTGTTCAACTACAGCTGCAAAACAAGTTACATGCCAGGTGAATGGAAGGCTGCAGTGGCCATTCTTCTTCATAAGGGTGGACGATCAACTGACCTTGGGAACCACAGAGCCATCAGTATGACAAGTTTAATATGTAAAGTCATTGAATGAATTATCATGGAAATAATAAACAGGGACATTTGCAACCTATAGGAAACTGGACCCATCTCAGTAATCCTTTATTAAGGGAAAACCTTGCCTATTCAGCCTGGTAGACTTCTTCAACAGGTTCAACAAGGCTATGAATGAGGGGAAAACAGTGCATACTGCCTACCTTGTCCTGGCCAAGGTATTCAGTGCAATACCCCACTCAGGTAGTGTTGACAGACTCTCAAAACTAGGCATAAATCCTTACATAGCTCACTGAATTGCTGGCAGACTCACAGATAGGACCCAAGAAGTCAGGATCAGTAAGCTCCTCTCTAGCAGGAGACTGGTCACAAGCAGAATACCCCAGGGCTCTGTATTGAGCCTACTCCTGTTTGGCTTCTACTTCTCGGTAGTCAAGGTTAATGTCTAAAGCTTCTGATCGCCAAGTTCACAGATAACTGTAAATTGGGAGTTATCATAGATTCACCCCATGGCACCAGCATCCTACACGAGGGTCTAACACAAATAAATGACTGGTGCAAAAGGCACGGATTAAAACTCAACATGAAGAAATGCATTTTAGTGCCCTTTGAGAAATCATCTACTCAAGCTAATTGCTTCTTCACTAAAACACTAATAAGAGGAAACCCGATAGTTTAGGATCTGGGAACATACACAGTAATTTGGCCTTCATGAAAACATAACCAAGATAGTAAGACAATCATTCTTTATTGCTCAGCTCATAAGCAAGGATATGACATCCAGGTTCAGGGAAGTTATAGTACCATTCTACTCAGCCCTTTTCAAACCCATAATTTAGTACAATTCCCCTTTTGGCATGTACCTAACCAGGCACTTGCAACAGTTAGAACACCTTCATGAGTTGCTCACCAGGAGAATCCAGTGTATGAAGACACTGTCCTACACATATTGCCTTATGGCCCTGTCATACTCAGTCTCCTACAGATTACTGACAGGCAATCTATGCCTTGTAAATAAGGTGTCTTCAGATCCATCTGTGATGGAGCTCTTGTCTATCTGCAAAACAAACAGCACAAGAAACACTAGACCCAAGGACCTGAACTTTGCCTGCGAAATAAATAGAACATGCTGAATAGACAGATATGTGTCCCAAAGGATTCCCATGCTATGGATTAAGTCCCCCATCTACGTGAAGCAGAATTTATCCCTGGTCCTATTCAAAAGAAACCTTGACCATTGGATGAGAAAGCACAAACTCACCCTCAGTCTGATCTCCATGTCACTGATGGACAGTGGTTGACAGTAAGGAAATTAATCCCCAACTAACATACCCGCATAACACTTAGCTACCTGTTTACTAACATACTACACCATATAGGTGTTCAAGAAACTGGGTGATAAATCTGAGTTGGGTTAAACAGATAGGCTTATAAAAATCCTTTGGTCATTAGTCTAGTATAAACTTATGAAGATGGGAACCTATTTGGGAGGTGAGCAATATTAAGATGTGGCAAGAACTTTTAAATGTGCCTGTTTTAAAGGGTATATGACTAAGTATTTTACTGTTCTGTGATTGTTTGCCAAGTATTGTTCCCATTTTCCAATGTGTATATATGTATGCTATTACTTACTGTTGCACAATCTGTATTTCATAAACTACATTACTTGCATTTTGTTAACTGGGTTAGTCCTACTGCGATCAAACCTGTGTTCAGAGGGGATCTTGTAGACTGTATAACTTAGTTGTAATCAAAAACAATAAATTATAAAGTAGATAATTGCATATTTACATTTAAACTAAAATAAGACATTATAGATTTTATAATGAATTTGCAATACCATCATGTATATCATGAATTATTTAATGTTTTAAGGAGCACTATTTTTGCTTCCTTCTCATTGCCTTTCCAAGTGCCACCTCTATCCATTTTCTTTCTTTGTAATGGGATTGTAACTGTCCAGTTGTTTGTTTTATATTGTCAAGCTTTTCTTTACAAATACTGAAATCTGCAATGAAGAAAAGTAAAAAAAAAAAAATTGCTTATGTGATCAAATTTCGTGTTACCATTGGCTTGAACCCTGAAGCTAGTCACTGCTTTTGCTTACTATGATGTTCACACAATACATTAACACTGTCAGGTTCAGATATGGAGTAGTGAGAATGAGTAATACTTTTCAGTCAGAATCTTCTCCCACTTATTTTAGTAGCAGGACAATGATTTCTTGCACAGAGTGAGAACAGGTCTTACAGGAGAACATTTACAAAAGGGCCAAATAAAACCATAATTCCAACAATCAGGTCCGTCAATACCAGAAACTGTAACTTTTGAAATAGTTTTGAACATTCTGTGGTAATGTTTTACTAAAATAGATGAAACAAATCTATCTTCAAATTTATCAACAGCTGTTAAACATTTTCAATACCAGGAGCTGAGTGTTTATATTTTATGATAAGAAAAGTTCATTAATGATGTCACAAAAGGAGATACTGCCAGCCCAGATAGCTGGCATTTTGTAAACAATTATATGTCATTTGTGAATATCAACATGATTCATAAGCTTGTGTTACAAATGTATTAGAACTGTATGTCATAGAAGATGGTTTGTACAGATGTGTTGAAGAGATATTTTGTAAAGTACTGAATTAAAGTGTAACCACAGCATGCCCTATTGGAATAGAACAGAAATGTGCCTGAACTATTGTAACTGTTTAGATCAGTGGTGCACAACGTCTGGCCCCTGGGCCAAATCTGGCCCACAGAGAGTAACCAAAAATTTTTAAAAAAGTGAAAAAATGCTATGCCTTACTCCAGTCACAGAAACTTTCCAGCATGTGCTTACTTACCTAATTAACTGCAGTTGGACACACCTCTAATTTTAGCTGCGGAAGTAACTATCCTTTGTTATTTATAACTTGTAGTCTGTAAACAGTAGTAACTTTCTGCAAGAGTTTGTAATAGGTCATGGCTGCAATCCAGAATAAATTTAAACACAAAGCTGATGTAGAAAACAGGCAATTTCATGACTGCTGTCTTTCCCAAAAATGCTAGTCACCTGTACCTATTGTTAACTCATAATGACTTGTTATGTTTTCAGGTGGCCCACAGATGCATTAAAAATTTGTGTACTGGCCCTCCCCACAAAAAGGTTGTGCACCACTGGTTTAAATGTATATATTTTAAAAATGGAAACTGGAACACAGGACGTTAATTTCAGAAAAATAGCTGAACATTTAAATTACTTTATGACCACGTAATAAAAGGATGTTCCTCAGGATTCAACAAACCTTATACATGGAATATGGCCACCGAGCGATCCTGGAAACAAGCCTGGGGATGTGCATGAGCCTGCTAACAGTATTCTGTCAAGGACATGACCTCATGACCTTATGTTAATGACCTCATTTGCTGATGAAAATCATGGAAATGAGGTCAATTAGTGATTCAGTAAGCAGGCAGGCATTCATGGCGGAATAGTGTAGCTTGCAAAAATGTATTCAACTAGTAGCCATATACATTTCTGCAAAAATCAAAACAGAGGCATAACAGCTCAAAGTAAAGCATGTATTACAATTCTTTGGCATGTCAAAGGCCAAATATATGGCCATTGGCATAGGAAAGTGTTTCCAAATTATAAAAATCAAAGTTTTTTTTTTTGACCGATATCGGCCGTTTCAGCATAGGGCAGCAGCACGCAAACACGATCATGGTGAAAATAAAAAAATAAATGTGAAAAGGCAATTTTAAGTGAAATCTGCATTCTGCCATTATAGTCTATGGTGTGCAGAATCAAAACAATAGCAGGGAACAGTGGTTGCTAAGGGGAAAGGCTCTGGTATAGTGCTGTAACTAAGGACTAAGTCAGTGGAGTATGCTAATAAGGGAAATTTACTGAATCACAAAAAAAGAGACAAGTGCCAAACTCCACCTAACCATGTAGGAGCTATAAGGCAGTGGTGTAAGCAGAGGAAGCAGCTGACATGAAAAGGGGGTGTGTCATGCTTGGTGTAAGCACATTGGAGCTCCACGGCTCACATCTGAGCACAACTAAGCAAAAGTGTGTGTCTGAGGCTGTATTGACTTATTTCATGAAATGAAGAGCATGTCCATGTCCAAGGGAGGGCTACTTCTCTTTGTTTACCTTAACTAAATGGGTCTGCATGGTGTGCACTGGGTGTAAAACCAACCCCCCCCCCCAGAAACAGCAGCACTGTTTATATTTGCACAACTTGTTTGTGTGGCATGGAGCTTAAAAGAGGAGGAAATGAGAAGGGAAAAAAGAAAAGAAAGGCAAATAGCAGAATAAAAGCAATCAAGTAGAAACAAAATAGCAAGCAAGTGGAATGTATTATAGCCAACCAATCATACAGGCAGCATCTGTAGCACAACAGTATAAACTGTGCAAACACCTTTCAGTCTGGTATTCCCATAAACCTTGCACCACTGGTGCACACATGCGGGGAAATTTTAACCCAAAAAATGTTAGGGGCTGCCATTGCTTTGATCTATCAGTATGTGCTAGAGGCTGATGGTGGAGAGGAGGATAATGCTGATAACCACTACAGATCAAGGAGGAGGAGAAGAGTGTTCAGACCCAGGGTAACCTACCAGGGGCTACATGATCTGGAGATAGTAGAGTGCTACAGGGTGGGCAGAGATATACTGCAGCAAATCATCGAGCTGTGCCGGCCTCAACTCAGACCTAGAACCAACAGAGGGGAACCCATCCCCATAGATACTAAGGTATGTGTAGCCCTAAGAATACTGGCTACAGGTACTTTCCAAAGACCTATTGGGGACATCATGGGGGTCTCACAGGCATCTGCATCCAGGGTACTCCACCAATTCCTGGATGCCATGCGAACACATGCCGGAGTTAAAAAGAAATATGCACCTGATCCACCATGTAGCAGAATACCCAAAGGTACTGGGTGCCATAGACTGCAGGGACATCCACATCAAAGCACCACCTGGTGATCAGGGTAGGGTCTACATAAACCACAAAGGCTTCTCCTTCATCAACCGCCAGGTCATCTGCAATGCTTGTGTGCTGGCAGCCCTGGAAGATATCACAACTCCCATATCTGGCATTCCTCACAGCTGTATCAGGGATTTGACAGGGGGAACATCCCGTATGGCCATCTGTTGGGGGATGCTGGCTATGCACTGGAGCCGTGGATGATGACACCCATCAGAAATGTACACACACCCATTCAGAAATGCCATAATGAGGCACACACGCAAACCAGGATCATTACAGAGCATGTGTTTGGGATGCTCAAGTCACAGTTCCACTCCCTTGACATATCTGGTGGAGCCTTGCAGTACTCTCTAGCCACATGTGTACACATGTT
The DNA here is from genome assembly GCF_019279795.1 of Protopterus annectens. Classification (NCBI taxonomy): domain Eukaryota; kingdom Metazoa; phylum Chordata; order Ceratodontiformes; family Protopteridae; genus Protopterus; species Protopterus annectens. The sequence goes on from NC_056726.1 coordinate 1,434,659,362, forward strand.
CATAGTACATGCCATGCTACACAACATAATCCTGTGGAAACAGCTGCAGCAGGAACAGCAAGGAGAAGGGCCACACAAGCCCCTCACCATTGCCAAGGTCCACACAGGCACAGAGTGACTCAGAGGAGGAAACCTCTGAGCCAGCCCCTGTAGGTAGACAGAAGTGCACCCAGTATGGCCTGGCCTTGGCAAAGAGGTGACGCATAGCACAGATACTGACACTGTAGGCACCCAGGGACTGACACCTCCCTCTGACTTGCACACACAGTAAAAACAGATGACACACACATCATACTACCTGTAGCTTACAGTGTATAGGCAGTGTACTGTGTGCATCTGACAGCATTAGCCCTCACCCACCATCCCCATAACTACCACAGGCACAAGGTAAGTCAGTGCTCTAAACAATAAATGAATGTAGTAGTATGTTCTTGTAGCATATCTATGGTATCACTGCATGCATGCAAGGGAATGAAGGGTCCTACTGGGGTAGCAGCAGACAACTGACAGCTGTGTGAGACACCAGGAAATGTCTGCCCAATACTGGCTGCGTGGGGCCAATTAAGGGGGGTCATGGGTCACATGCATGGATGTCAATGTGGGGATCCCATACTCACCCTTCAGAGCCACCCAGCAAGTCAGCCATAGAAAACCATAACATGCTAGAAAGGTAATAGAATAACAGAGGGTATGTAGTAGCATGGATGTCATGAAGGGTGTGAAGTCTGAAACTCAGATGTACGGTCATTATTCCCTGACTGCAACCATGAAAGTGATTTGCAACAAACTTGCAAGAAAGCCACAATGTCAAGGGAAATTAACCAGATATTTGAGGCATGAATCTGGTTAATCTGTGAGAATCTGTAAAGTTATGGCCACACCAGGATATGACCTTTCAGGTAAGAAGAATACTGCACAACTAGGAGATCCCCAGCCTGGAGATCACCAAGGTCCTGGACCTTTTACACAGCTTCATCAGTCAATCGGCTGTATCCACATCTCCTAACTGGTCAGATTGTGCAAGAATGTCTAGCCTTTGCCCCATAATATTGGTCTATGCATCAATCATCTTGTATTTCTCTGGTAAATAACTGTGATGATCCAATGATATGTATCAGTAGGTTATGACACAATACATTACAGTGTCAAACATTACATAAGTCAGAATATGTCTGCTAAAACAAACCCTGTAACTCAGGCAACTTATACATTAATAAGAGCAATAGTGACAGAATCCCCCTATGTTTGGGCAATGTTTCCCCATATTGACAGCCTGTCTCCAGATATCTTGCACAAACAGGACTGAGTTACAACTATTCCTTGAATGGATTCCCACACTTACTCTACAGGGTATACTGGCCATGCTCCTACACTTTAGAGAAATAAAGCCCATGTCTGAAACCACATCTGATTATATATATCTGTAGTGTGCAGATGTCATTGCATACACACAGCTATGTACACCTAACTGTCTCCACACACACCAGTCAGACAGGATTACCCACGGCCAGATGTAGATGGCCCATATGTGACATATCTGCATCTGTTGCATGTGATGCACACACACACACACACACACACACACACACACACACACACACACACACACACACACACACACACACACACACACACACATATATGGGCAACATATTACAAGATGTCAAGCATACACACACATAGACATGGGGAAGAGAGAGACAGACAGTGATAGAGTGAGGCACGCAGGAAGACACACACACAGTGTGGGTTATACATAGAGATACCCTGAATGGCAAAGAGTGATGTCCTGCTGCAGACAGTTGCATAGCAGTTGTAACCACTGGCACATGCCAGCATGAAGATGAGAGTCATTGTCTGATGGCACTGTGGTGGGGATTGTACTACCATATCACCTACCTCTGTGTGTGTGTGTGTGTGTGTGTCTCTTTAGGTCTAAGTGTTATTATGCCTTATCCACCCAGTACACCATTGCCCTACTTTACAAGATCTGCTGTTATTCACCTTAGAAGTACCTTTGGACTGGCCTCACTCCTGTAAGCTGTATAGTGTGTGGGTTAACTGAGCAATACTATAATATCAATAACTAGATAGGTAGTGGTTCTAATCACAGTCCTGGTATATGTAAGTGTGGTTGTGTGTGGTGGGGTGTGTGTGTGTGTGTGTGTGTGTGTGTGTGTGTGTGTGTGTGTGTGTGTGTGTGTGTGTGTGTGTGTGTGTGTGTGTGTGTTTGTAGGTTACAGATTTTGAGCCCAATCACACCCAGTAAACTTCCCATTGCCCTATTTTAGCAGTCCTGCTGATGTCAGTCACTTTAGAAGTACCGTTGGACAGCCCCAGCCCTATACGCTCTGTGGTTCTTCTGATAACTGCGTAACACTATAATACAAATAACTAGTTAGGTAGGGATTCTAATCTCAGTCCTGGCAAATGTAAAAGTGTGTTTGTGTTGTTTGTGTGTGTTTGCAGGTTATAGATTTTGCACCCAGTACACTTCCCATTGCTCTACTTTAGCAGTCCTGCTGATGTCAGTCACCTTAGACGTACCTTTGGCCAGCCCTAGTTCTATAAGCTTTGTGGTGCATGCAATAACTGTGTAACACTATAGTACTAGTAACTAGTTAGGTAGGGGTTCTAATCTCAGTCCTGGCAAATGTGTGAGTGTTTGTATCTGTAAGTGTGTGTATTGGTAGGTTAAAGTATTTTGTGGCAGTCCTCACCCAGTACATTTCCTATTGCCTTACTTAAAGAGGGCTGGTGATGTTCCTCACCTTAGAAGTACCTTTAGACACCCTTCACCCTATAACCTCCGTGGTACATGCGATAAATGCATAACACTGTAGTAGCAACAAGTAGATAGGTAGGGGTTCTAATCTCAGTCCTGACAAATGTGTGTGTGTATGACAACAGCATCATGCATGTGTGTGTGAGTGTGTGTGTGTGTGTGTGTGTGTGTGTGTGTGTGTGTGTGTGTGTGTGTGTGTGTGTGAACCATATCTATTGGGGTGGATTTGTTGTGGTCCACCCACTCCATGTCCCAATGCCCACTGTACAGGGCCCACTGTACATACTCTGCATCCCTATAAGCTCTGTGTCATGTGAAATAACTGTGTAACTGTATGAAATAAATAACAAGATAGGCAGGGCTTATAATCCTCTGATACCATTCCCCACTCAGGAATCATAGACAAGCACACTCAGCTAGACATCAACCTATATGTCACTAGATGGGTTGCAAACCAGCTCACAGATGGAACCCACAGTGTGAAAGCAGCAGACTCCATGTCAGACTGCAGACCAGTCACAACTGGTGTACCACAGGTTCTGGTCCTGGATCCCCTCATGTTCAGTATGTACACCTCTGAAATCCAGCCCAACACAAAGGGACTCTGGCTGACAATGTTTACAGACAACTACAAGGTGGGTGCTATTATTACCTCCCCAAGTTATGCTGACATTCTGCTGAAAAGCCTCACTGAGATCTACAACTGTTGTCAGAACCCTGGATCTAGGCTTAATGCCAGAAAATGTGTTGCCATCCCCTTTGGGAACAACTTGGTTCCCATGAATCACCACATTGGTTGTCCACTGAGCACAGAAGTTGCTATAAGAGAACTGGGAACACAGGTTAACAGCAACCTCTCTGTTGATCACCACAGTGCCACTGTGATCAGAATATCCTTCTATGTGGCACACCTCATTACTAAAGGTGTTGCATCCAGGAAAAAAGAGGTCATTGCCTCCCTCCACTCTTCCCTCATTAGGCTAATCATCCAGTACAAGGGCCCATTTGCTATGTACCTCACTAGACACCTGCAACAACTGGAAAGGCTGTAAAAGTCCCTCACAAAGAAGATCCTAGGTCTTATACACTTGTCATATATGGACAGACTCCAATAACCCCAACCATTCTTTGTCACGTATTGGCTACTTAGAGGTGGTCTCTGCTTGACTTAAAAAGCCATGTCTGACCCCGCTTTGTTAGTCATGCTACATCTAAAGAAACACAATCCATCTGCACCACATGTTGCAGAGATCTCAACCACATTTCCACAATCAACAGGACATGCTGGAGGGACAGTTTCATAACCCAGAGACTGGCCATACTATGGAATAGACTTCACATACATGTCAAGCAGAGCACCTCACTGGCCCTCTGCAAGAAAAATCTGGATGAGTGAATGGGGAATACAAAACCCACCTCGGGGATCACTCCAGTCGCTATACTCTGGGGAGTAACATCAGGTGGCATGATGCCAGTGTAATCCTATGTGCTAGACTTGTAAAGGCTCCATGGCTATTTGCTTAGTACAGACCTATAAACCTATGAACCTATGGATCTCAGTACTGGCATATGTGTGTGTGTGTGTGTGTGTGTGTGTGTGTGTGTGTGTGTGTGTGTGTGTGTGTGTGTGTGTGTGTGTGTGTGTGTGTGTGTGTGTGTGTGTGTGTGTGTGTGCATGTGTGTGCATGTGTGTGTGTGTGTGTGTGTGTGTGTGTGTGTGTGTGTGTGTGTGTGTGTGTGTGTGTGTGTGTGTGCATTAGTGTGTACAACAGTGTTTGTGAGTGTGTAAGCATGTAGGAGAAAGTAATTTGTGGCCCTTCTCACCCAGTACATCTCCCATTGCCATACATTACAAGGGCTGGTGATGTTATTCACTTTACAGATACCTTGGGACACTCTTCATCCTATAAGGCCCATGGTGTGTGTGCTACCTGCATAAACACTATAGTACCACTAACTTGATATTTAGGGGTTCTAATGTGAGTCCTGCCAAATGTATGTGTGTGTGTGACTGCTTGTGTGTATAGTTGTAGGATAAAGCAGTCACTTTGAGGCCTCACTCCTCAGTACACTGCCCATTGCCATACATTACAAGAGCTGGTGATGTTTTTCACTTTAGAAGAACTGTGGGACACTCTTCATCCTATAAGCTCCATGGTGTGTGCTATAAATGCATAACACTGTAGTAGCAATAACTAGATATGTAGGGGTTCTAATCTCAGTTCTGACAAAGATGCATGTGTGTGTGTGTGTGTGTGTGTGTGTGTGTGTGTGTGTGTGTGTGTGTGTGTGTGTGTGTGTGTGTGTGTGTGTGCGTGTGTGTGTGTGTGTCTGTGTGTCTGTGTGTGTGTCTGTGTGTGTGTGTTCAAGAACTATATCCTGTACATATGTTTGAGTGAAAACTATATCCATTTGGGGATGGGTTTTACATTTTAGGCCATGGTACTCCCAGTACATGTCCCAAGGTCCACTTTACAAGGCCCACTGTCTTCATCAGCTGTAGAGGTATCTGCTGACATTCTTCAGCCCAATAAACTCCGTGCCATGTGCAGGAACTATGTAACAGTATGGACCGTCTAACAAGTTAGGCAGGGTTGCTAATCTCAGTCCTGGCAAATGTGTGTATGACTGCATTTATGTTTGTAAGTGTGTATAACTGTAGGTTAAAGTATTTTGAGTCCATTCTCACCCAGTTCATCTCCCATTGCCACACTTTGCGAGGCCTGGTGATGCTGTCCACCTTAGAAGTACCTTTGGACACTTTTCACCCTGTAAGCTTCATGGCACGTGTGATAAATGCATAACACTGTAACAGCAATAACTACATAAGTAGGAATTCTAATCTCAGTCCTGGCAAATGTGTGTGTGTGTGTGTGTGTGTGTGTGTGTGTGTGTGTGTGTGTGTGTGTGTGTGTGTGTGTGTGTGTGTGTGCGTGTGTGTGTGTGTGTGTGTGTGCGTGTGTGTGTGTGTATGTGTGTGTGTGTGAACAGTATCCTCTGTGTGTGTTTGACTCAGGACTATATCCATTGGGTGGCTGTGGTTTATAATTTTAGGCCATGGTACTCCCAATGCACATCCTGAGGTCCATTTTACAAAGCCCGCTGTTTACATCTTCTGTAGAGTTATCTGTAGACACTCTTCAGCCCTATAAGCCCCATGCCATATGCAAATCTATGTAACAGTATGGAATGAATAACATGATAGGCAGGGATGCTAATGTCAGTACAGGCATGTGTGTGTGTATGTGTGTGTGTATTTGTGTGTGTGTGTGTGTGTGTGTGTGTGTGTGTGTGTGTGTGTGTGTGTGTGTGTGTGTGTGTGTGTGTGTTTGTGTGTGTGTAGTTGTGTGTATAGCTGTGTTTGTGAGTATGTAGACTCATTGTTGACAGTATTATGAGTCATTTCCCACTCAGTACACCCCCCATTGCCATATCTTACAAGGGAACATGATGTTATACACTTTACAGGTACCTTGGAACACTCATCACACTATTAGTTCCATGCCACTTGCGATAAGCGCATGACACTGCACTGCAAAACAGTAAAACCAACAAACCACTGAATGCAGGAACTCCTAAAGCAGAAACCAGCAGCAAAACACCGAGGAAAATACTTTAATAAATGTAGTGTAAACTTTAGCTTCACCTCTATTTAGCAACTTCTTCAGACACAGATACAGAATAAAGTTCTTCATTTATAGTAAAACATCATTTCCTTGATAGGATCAATTACTAAAGTTAAAGTAGTACACATGTCTATACACATTAACAATATAATAAAATAAACATTAAACAATGTAAAAGCTATAAGTTAAACTCATATTTAAACAAGTATGATATCCTACTGCAAACCTAAGAAACACCTTATATAAGTAAATAAGCATATATAATAAGCTTACCAATGCTGCTGATAATACATACTGGTGTGTAAAAAATGTGTTTTTACCAATGCTCGCATACATACTGGTGTGTGTATAACTAGATACACCTTTATGCACACGCACACATAAAAAGCTTGATGTAACCGATATTACCACATACAATATACCTATAAATTATTTTATGTTATAGCAATAAATAAGCTAATAGGTTATAAAAACCTCTTGTTAAAAAATTCATATTAAAAAAGGGGGGTTCCTATAAGAAAAAGGGGATACCATAACTTAGTTGAAGTGGTGACTAATAAAGGTAGTGACAAATATATTATTTATCAGGATATATGTCATCAAAATATTATAAATGAAAATATAAGTGAAAATTATCTAGCTAAACTTTTCAATTTCAACAAGCATAAAATGTTACATTGTTCATTCAGCCCTGGTTTTATAAAGGCGTTGTTTCTCCATTGCCAGGCCAATTCTCGTTCTTCCAATAATAGGTTATATGGTCCCCCTCTAATATCGGTTACAACTTGGTCAATCGCTGTAAATTTAAACTTATGTCCTATATTTGCAGTTGTATGTTTTCCATTTTTTGCATTGGTAATTGCATATATGTGTTAAGTAAACTCTGTCTTTAAGTTTCTGTTTTTTTCATGTAGAGCATGAGTACATAAAAGTACACGCTAAGCTACATAGACTATTAGTTTTGAATTACAATTGAGTTTGTATTTAATCTTATATTTATTTTTAACATAGTAACATATCGCTACATATGTTTGCATTATTATTATTTTTTATAGTAACATATTCGCCGCTAAGCATATGTTTGCACATGTTACAATTACTGCAAGTAGACATACCTACACGGTAACTAAAGCTGTTGGTTTTACTGGCCTCAAGGATATTCTTAATACTATGACCTTTTCTAAACACAACTGTTGGGAATTCAGAAAACTTAAAATTAATGTTTCTATCTTGTTGAATTAATAGCCAATTTTTGTATAATATGTTCTTGATAACATCACTTTCCATGTTATATGTTGTGATATAACTAAGTTGATATTTTATATTATTATTTTTGTTATTATTACTATTATTAGTGATGTTATCAATCTTAATATTAATAGTATTAGTACTGTTCTCCAAATTATTGTTATTAAAAAGACTCTCTTCATCTATTATTTGAGGTCTTGTTGTGTCATCATCCATAATATTTTTCGCTGCTAGTATTGGTACTATAAGACAATTTTCTCTTTTGAATCTAACTTCATTAAAAATATCTGTAATGAAGTTGATAGGGTATCCTCTCTCTGAAAATAAGGTGACTAAGAATTGGCATTCAGTCAAAAAATCACTATGTAAAGTAGACATACGGGCTGCCCTAATTAGTTGTCCTTTTACTATAGATTTCTTTTGTGTATAAGGATGAAGACTTGTATAATGCAGATAGGAATTACAGAATGTTTCCTTTCTATGTATTCTGGCTATATATTGTTTATTAATTACATACTTAGATAAATTAACATCCAAGTAACTTATAGACAACTGTTGGAAATCCGAAGTAAATTTGAAGAAGTTAATGGTATTATTCAGGTACTGTAAAAATGACACTGCACTGCCACTAACTAGATGGGTAGGGGTTCCAAACCCAATACTGGCAACAGTGGTCCTGTGCATGCATGCCTGTGTGTGTGTGTGTGTGTGTGTGTGTGTGTGTGTGTGTGTGTGTGTGTGTGGTGTGACTGGGTGTGTGGGAACAGTATTCTCTGTGTGTTTGGTGGACACAATATCCTCTGGGGGTGTGGGTTTTACCATTCTGAGGTGTGCTCCACCCCCACACTTAAAATTGTCCACATTACAAGAGCTGCTATCAACTACCATAGACTTACCTGTATACACCCCTCAGCCCAATGAGCTCTGTGGCACATGCAATAACTGTTACACAGACCTGGTAAATGTGTACATATACACCTGTACCTCCGCTATGACACAGTCGATGTGTTAGCACTCTGCCATACCCCTCATTGGCAATGTCTCCAGGGTCACATCCTGCTGACACACAGACACCTAGAACACAAACAGAATACAGCATGTGAGACTACATTCAGTCAGCATTACCAACACCAATAATGCATCATGGCTGAAAAGGTACACACATTCTGAAGTGTACCCATTACAAATGCCAGCTGACAGCACCTTACACAGCATGACATAACTAAATTGTATGTAATTCACCCTGTGCATCAAGACCATATTAGCATGTCTCTGCATCAGTGATATGGATGACAGGGATGTGACACAGGTATCATTATATGCACGGGGTGTTGTGTGGGTTTGCCAGAGGCCTAGGCTGGGCCATACAGTTGACATTGTGTGTGTGTGTGTGTGTGTGTGTGTGTGTGTGTGTGTGTGTGTGTGTGTGTGTGTGTGTGTGTGTGTGTCTTTGTGTTGTGTGTGTGTGTGTATGTTGTGTGGTGTGTGTGGGTGTGTGGGTGTGTGGGTGTGTGGGTGTGTGTGTGTGTTGGATAGGTGTTCTATGAATGGGCCATACAGAAGTGGTGTGTGTGTGTGTGTGTGTGTGTGTGTGTGTGTGTGTGTGTGTGTGTGTGTGTGTGTGTGTGTGTGTGTGTGTGTGTGTGTGTGTGTGTGTGTGTGTTTGTGTGTATCTGGAGGTGACCTGGCTGTGATGGTGATTTTTGAGTGTTTGTATGCACACAGTTACACCATGTGGCTGCCCTATACAGGGGTATGTTGGACAGCTGTGGACCGTATATGGCAGGGCATACAGTTCATCATCACTGTTCACAGACACATAAACTGCTCCTGCCAGGGGTCTGACTGGCACCACCAGGCCCAAGGCCACATGCAATAGAACTCCCTGATGATGACTGCTTTCTGCTGTATCTGTGTCTCTGACAGGACCGACTAGGACTGCGTTCCCATGGCCTGCTGTGGTGTGTTGAGGACAGCACCTACCCTTTGGTATTGCTGGTGGTACTGTGTGGGACCTCACCTGCACTCTGGCTATGGCAAGTGTCTACACTCACACTTGCCATAGTCACCACACTAATCTGTTTCAAGCCACCACCCTCCAACTGTTTATTATCTGTGGCCACTGGGGATGGGATATAAGTAGGCATCGTGACTGTGTGCGGGGATGTTGTGGACAACAGTGGGATGCCAACTGATTGCACAGATTCAGCCCCTTACAACCCCACATGTGCTTCACTATGACTATCATCATTGTCAAAGTGCGCAGAGACACTGATGTCAGGTTCCGTGCAGGATGGACCACGACCTCCATCGTCAACTGTGAGGGGAAGACAACATATGTAACTTAATACCTGCACTATAAGTTTGGGTGGTACACACATACACACACACACACACACACACACACACACACACACACACACACACACACACACACACACACACACACACACACTCCTGGTACTTACGGTATCTCTGCCTGCTGCAATTCATCTCAATGACTTCTACTGTTCAGCCCACAACAAAGGATGACAGATCCTACTGTGTGATGGGCCTAGTAGCAGAAGGGTAATTGTGGTGAAGATCAAGGCTATTGGAGTGAGCTATACAGTGTCACCAAGTGCATATGCACATACTGTAAGAGCTGACCTACTGCTATACAGACTACACACACTGACAAAGTGTAATGATATGTGATGATAACTGATGAGGGGACAGGACTATACACTATTGCTGCAGTACATTAACAGTTCAGACTCGCAGAGATTCATTTCACACAACATTGCAGGACAGTGTGCAATACATACAGGACACATGTAAAGTACTAGGTGCATAGCCTCAAAATATGATACCAGGCTATTGTCCCTGATACCCTCATAAGCCTGGCCCAGACCTCTGTTCATGCCCCTTCCAACCCAGCACCTATTTCCCCTGTCCATATGGGACACACACTGTATCCCGGAGTGTCTCATCCATTTCCCATGCAGTTGTATTGCTTCCTCTTCCAGAGGGCTATACATGTACTCTGCTCGACATGAGGAGGGGGTGTATTTTACAGACAGTGTATTGTGTGGGACAACACACTATCCTACAAAGTGCTATACATGTCACAAACCAGGTGAGAACCTTGCGTGCATGATACATGAGTGCAATATGTCTTACAGATATGCAGAAACTCCATCAAGGCTGGTTTGGACATGGCTTTGTGTGCCAGACACAGATCACCTATGATCAGTCTGTATGAGACTGAGTACAGTGACAGGGCTTTCAGACTACCTGTATAGGGTAGGTTTTTCAGTCTCTGGAATTGCCTGGTCAGGAACCTCTGTGATCTCTGCAACCACTGCATTTGCTTAGCAAGGTACATGCCAAAGGAGCCATTGCACTTGGCAGTGTGTCTGGTAAGGGTGGAGTACAGGGATGTTGTGGCCTCCCGGTTCCTGGATGACATGGCCATATTTGTGAGCTGGGCCCCTTCCGTATAATGGTGTCCACATGGTGGGAAACTGTCAGGTTGCTGTCAACCCCAGTGCACAAGTTGCCTCACACCTGATTGCATGCTCAGTACATTATTACTGTCATAGTTAGTCTGGATGACATCTGCCAGATCAGGAGGAATGATGCCTCTCCTGGCATTCAGTTTGCATTGATACATCTTGCACCAGTCATTAATTGGGTGAATGCTCTTGGGGGATATTCACATCAGTAGGGGAATGTATGACAATGGCCAGCTTGCAAGCATCTGTACACCTGGTAAGTCTCAGGCCACTGATTTTGTCCTATACCTCAGATATGTATACCTCAAACAGTAGAGGCCCCCAGACAGATCCTTGTGGTATACCATCTTGGAAGACTCTACTACTAGAGGTGGTTTCCACTGCTTTGATTTAGTGAGTACTATTATTGGACCAGTTAGCTACCCATCTAGTAACCTACAGCTTGGTACCTAGCTGTGTAGGCGTATGTATACTGGTCACCTGGGTATTAGTGTGAGTGGATTGGGCTAGGTGAAGGTTGACATTGTTCACCATCTTCTCCTCATCCCTGTGTTTGTTGACTACTTCAGAGAGGTTGACCAGGTTTAACAGGCCTGATCTTCCTATGACAATACCATGGTGTGTGGGCTCAGGCATTTCGATGTTGCCAATGTCCCTGTTCATAATGTCCTTGATATTGCCTTCCATGCCCTTGAAGATCAGTCTAGTTAGGCTGATGTGCATAATATTGGCTAGGTCAGTGGATTATGACAGTGGCTGTCCTCTGTGCAGATGGGATATTGCCTCTGAAATTGCAGACATGTGTGGAAGGACTAGTGATTGGCCTTAGTGGATGTATCCAATTTGCACTCAAAGACAGTCAGGGTAAATAACTGTGACCTTATTTGCTTGTGCAGACCAAGGTGACTTTGCTTCCAATGAGGCACCTGCTCCTTCTTGGCCCATCCAGCAATTATTTCCACCTATGATGGTAGTTGTGCATTGCTGCTGTACACCACAGGCATTCACCCTACCTTGACGGAGATGATGTTGTCCTATCAGGTATTGCTGAGACCATACAGCTATGTAGGTGCCCACATAATATTGTGGTGTGGGCCTGGACACTGCTGCTAGTTCCCACAAATGGGACATTGGCTGTACAGCTATGTCTACCTGCTCTGAGGTGATTTATAGTCATTTGTGTACAGTTCATTCTGTTTGACACTGTAAAGGGGGGTGGCCAGGGGAGATGGTGATCTGAACAATGATGGCTATGTGGTCAGATATTACCAAGGAGGATGGCACTGTAGGAGTATTACAGTGGCTAATCATGTTGGTTAGGACAAGGTACATGATATTTCCACTTGTTGTAGGAGTGTTGACCGGCTGTTCCACTGTATTGCCATTGACAAAGCCAAGGAATCTATGTGCATTCATGTTCAAGTGGCATAGATCATGCATACTATGGTTGGGTATTTCATGTCACCCACGAGCAAGGTAGATGATTGCATCATGGCAGATTCAAGCAGGTTCGAATGGGTATGGTGGGTGTACATTCTAATGGTTGGAGGCCTGTACCCAACTATGATTTGAGTAGGTGTTTTGTCAGCGGTTAACTGCACTCAGCATGTCACCTGTGCATCATACTGCTTGGCCAGCCTGAAGATGTGTATGTGTATGCTAATGTTCAACACTCTATCTCCTGTGGCTTTGCAGGCCTCCATTTGGGATCTGCACATATGATGGGATGTGTGACCCGGCAAGGATGGTGTGCTCTCCCCAGCTACAAAACAGATGTCAGTGACTGCACAAATGTCAGCAGCCTACAGGATAAAGTACACTTGCATTGACAATGGGTTGCATGGTAAGACACCTAGCTCCTGTTAGGACAAGACATCTGTACAAAGGTGCACATCAGTGGTGGGCAAAGGCCAATAATTAATATAACTTTATGAATCTAGCTGAAACATACTTAGTTGCCAGCAAACATGGTGTCATATTCAGAGGTCTGCTCTGCAGGATATGGCATCTGACAATCAAATGTATGCTAATATGTTATGATTTCAGTCTTTAATGGGTTGCCAGTGATGTGCCAGACAATACAGAACTGTATGAGCCTTTGACTACAAATATGAGGCAGACATGTGGTCAGTCTGCAAAACTCTGGACATTTGTCAGGTATGGGCTCAGTATATCACATCTAGTTTGACATACACACCTGCAGCTGTTATGTAGTATGCACATACTCTGTATAAGTCTCTTACATTTGCAAGACAAGCATATGTATTAGAGTATCATTCACAGGTGACATATGAGGAATTACAACAACACAGGTAGCTGACCTAGCAGTGATACACTCAGTATTGGACAACAGACACTCCAGAAGTAGTCATACATGAGCTGACCTTTGCTGGGGGGACTCAGGGGCCAGAGATGTATTCCATGTCAATGCAGACAGGGCAGGCAGTAATTGCCATGGGTGCCGGACAGCAGCATGTGAGTCCAGCAGGTCTTGTTGTGGCCAAGTGTTTAATGTCCCATTTGACATCATTGCATCCCCCTTTCTGCATTCCATTACAAGCTTACATGATTGACATACCTGTTATAGTATTGAGGGTTTTTCTCACAACAATGCAAATGATTAGGTTTGTGTAGTCTTAGTCTGTCTTTGTGTAGATGGGTTGAGACCTGTATTGCATAGGCATCAGCTTGTCTTTTGTAGGTATTTCTCATGAGCAGGTGATGGCCTGTGCACCAATCGGTGTCTCCCACTTGTTATTTGCATCCAGAGCAGGTGTGTTGTCTTTCCATTTGACAATGCCATAGCAACACAGTGCTATAATTACATCCTTCATAGGGGCCTTGCCCCTTTTCCTTGCCTGTGTGGGGGACATTACGGATTTTCTATCTGACTATGCATGCTGCTACTGCTTCTGGTAGTCTATCAGGTGTGTATGTTTGTAGGGCCAGACTGCAAAATATCCTGTAACACCTCAGCATTCCCAGTACACTGTGATTTGGGCCAGTATATGTCAGGGTAGTGTGTGGCTGGCAATCAGGTTATGTTTGTTCAAGCAATCATTCTACTCTACAGTTCATTTGGGGTACCGGTATGTTGCTGTGACTGTGGTGCAAATTGTTGTGGGTGGACATTTTTGCACCACTATCTGCTTTTTCCTACAGGTCAATCTCTGTAGTGCATGCTATATTTGGATATACATGGGTAATTGCCCAGAGCTGATTTGGGGTAGTGTCATGTTGGTCTTACTGTGGTTTAGAAGGTGCTGGGTGTCATGGTTGGCAGCTGTCATGGGTTTTACATTCTGTTACATGACTGCAGTCATACCTCTCCACTGTCCAGATGTGTGGCTCATATGATTGATATGTTGCCCATTACAGTTGTGGGTTTCTGAGAAATCACTGGGATGATATGAGCATTGACATCAGTAAATAATGACATTCATTTGTATTTCAGACCTGGAATATATCTGGAATTGTATGTTAAAGCAAACCATGCCACTCTAGCAGACTTCTATATATATGACAGCCATATTTCCAAGATGTTACTATTGTTTGCCCTTTATCTCCACACTTTGTCAGGCTTTTTGCAGATGTCTTCCAGTAAGAGTTTGGTTATGTATATATATGTCTATGTATGAATACATATGTATATAAATTTATATATGTTAATATGGGTCTATATCAAAGCAACGAAAATCCATTACATTGAATACCAAAACAGCAACATGTATTACTCGAACCGCGAATGCACTAAACCGCGAAATTCAAAATATCGAATGTTCATAGCTGGCCAACCCTACCACCCGGTACATACTACCTACCTAAACAAAATAAATAAACCACATACGTACACTAACCAAACCCTACTCCTAACCCTAAAGTAAAGCACCAAAACTTAGCTTTTAACCCTACACTAAACCCCACATACACAACTGTCTATGCACTATCCTTAACCCCTCCCTAACCTTTAGGTCCATAAGTACTGCACACTTCCCCTACGTAGATATACCCAAACAAAATAAATTATACACATAAATACATTTAACAAAACCCTACTTCTAACACTACACTAAATCTTACACACATTACCTATCTATACACTTACCTTAACTCGCACCCTAAACCTAAGGTCCGTAATTATCGCACACTTACCACAGATGGGCCAACCAAAACACTTAAAAATTTAGAATTTTGCAGTTTTGCACATTCGATGATTATGTATTTTCGTGCAATAAGTGTCGATGATTTCATATTTGCGTAAACGGAGTTTCAACAATCTAATAGGAACTCTGTAGATATATATATATATATATATATATATATATATATATATATATATATATATATATATATATATATATATATATATATATATATATATATACATATATGGTTCCCCCTTCAAACCATTGAACGTATAAAACATCGAAGTTCAGATTGAGACTAGAACACCAAGTTTTCAAACATCGAAAGTTTGAAGGGGAAGGAAAAGGTAAGTGTACGTGGGAGAATGTTTGTGTTTTTGCAGGGTACCAAGGTGCCCTGCATACTGTGTGTGTCTATGTGCCATCTGTGTGATGGTATTACAGATAGGGTACGGAAAATCTCCTGGTTAGCGCTTCTGCATATAGCGCTAAATGGGAGATTTCCCTTTACTCCACTGCAGTGCGGTCTCAGAGATGGAATATTAAAGTAGGGGGGTATACAACTGTTAAAATTTATTTTATATATATATATATATACTGCGGGTATATAATTTGCCCTTATGTTAAATGACTGTTGCGCATGATATGTTTGTTGAAACAATGCTAATTACTAAAGCTCAGATGGTGTAGAGGTATGGTGCTGTGGTTGTAGTGCACAGGCTCCTGGGGTCCACACTTGGGAGGGATGACTTGTTTCATTAATGTTAAATGATCAGTATGCATGATATGTTTGTAAAATGTATTGCAGTTTCTCACTGCTTAGATGGTGTGGTGGTATGTTGTTGTGATTGTAGTGCACATTATCCTAGGTTCAAGACTTGGCAGCGCTGATTATATTGTTGCTGAGCAGAACAAGGGCTGATGCAGGCAGAGTGATTAAGGCAGTTTTAAGCAGTTGTACGTGGGTTTGCATGGTTTTGCAGTAAGCTAAGTGATGCTAAGAGATGGTTAAACTTTTGTGTAAGAGACAGTTAAGGTCTCTTAGCTTCACTTAGCAGTGCTTACTCTTGCTTACACCATTGCTAATTTTCATTAATGAAAAGAAAGAAGGGTGATAGGAAAGTAGTGAAATGGGGGCAAGCAGGTGTTAAAACATTAGAAAAAGCAGCTAGGGATGAGCAGGACAGGAGCAGGAAATGACCATAGCTCTACATTTCTTTTGCAGCTATAGCTGTGAGTAATGTGCACAATATGGAATTTACAGCCTCACACCCCACAGGGAGAGGTGTTGGTGACAGACATTTGCAGAATAATCCATGGGTTGATTGATTACTTTCACTGTACATGAGGGTGAAATGTAGAGGTAAGTATGGGGGCAATTGTTTTTTGTTGGGACAGATGCCCTTTGTTTTAAGGTGAGAGTGGGATGTTGGGAAAGGGCTGTAGGCATGCTTGGAGAGATAGGATGGGTAGGATAGGTTGCATTTGTAGACAGACAAGACAGACAAGACAGAAGACAGGGGTAGTATATGACACATGTGGGGTAAACACATTTGGCAAGGAGGGTGGTTGGGAATGCCAAGCCCATGAACCCCCAAATGGATAGAGTGGGGCTGAGGTCCCCACTCATGGGCAGTCACCACTGAACCTTCACGGCCCTGAAGGTGACTGTGCTGGGAGCTGGACAGGCGGAGCAGCCTGCACCTCGATGTGTGCAAGATGGCCCTTAATCTGGCACAGCTGCCCACCCAAGTCTGTTCAGATGACTCTGTGCACCAAACCCTGGAACTGACTGTGGGTGACAGGCTCCTATCTGCGACTTCTCCTGGGGGAGATGGACCCCATCCCCTGAGGCGTTTCCACCCCAAAGGTGGTACAGGACCAAATGACAAGAAAGTCTCAGTTTGGGGCCCAGATGTGTCAGAGCACAGTGCCATAGATAGATGAGGTGGGACAGGTGGATCCACCGGGATCTGCCTTCCCAAATGTGCTATGGTGTTGAGGTTTTAGAAAATATGTTGGTTAGTCATGAACAACACATTTCAAAATGAATTATAACAGCATGTGTGGGTGTTCCAGTTAACATCATAAAACAGATATGAAATAGTTGCATAGCAAACAGAACAAATGCATAAATGGAACAACAGTATGCATCATAACAGCATGCCAGTAACATTGATGGCAAAAGGACACCAACAATGGTATTTGAACAAGGTATGTTAACATGCAACCAATCAAATATATGAACAATAATAGAACGCAAGTCCCAACATTATGTTTGGAGAACAACATACCCATAGTACATGAATTTTAGTATTGATCCAGATGAGGGGTGGGAGGAGACATAAAAAGTCCATTAACAACTGTTGATGCTTCTTTTTTCCACAACAGTACTGCTCAATACTCTATGGTTCTGCCCTCACTTTAGATCTACCTATGGCCCATAGCTTCTGTAGCACAAACATACCTATTAAACTGTCAGCCTGGAATGGTATGGTGCAAACTGTGACAACTCTGGGTACATAACTAGAGGGGACTCGTACATGGCAGGGTTACATATGTGGCACAGAAGGGGTACTCTGAACTGCTATGTGAGTGTGCTACTGGCATACTTCAACTGGTTTCATATCTGTGTCTAGAATTATTGGCAGCAATGACCAGTAGCTGTGACAGCATGACAATTGGGAGACATGTATCAGAAAGAGTATGTGTTGTATGTACCTATCCTGCAGTCATTTTCAGGTATGTGGTGGGACAGTTGAACAGTTGTACACATTTTATTGATATACCCTTTATACAGCTACTACTGACATTTCCTTACCTGTAATACCTGTAGAGAAAATATCTGTTAGCACTACCTGACTGTTTTTACATTTATTCCTGATTCCTTATGTGCAGATATGCATACATTTTTGCATCACTCCCTGGATTCAAACAGTGTCTGGGTGTGCATAATTAATAACTAAGCTGCTTCTCATCACACTGAGCTACTGAGGGAACTGCCATTTTGTACTTCACTGGTTTCTACCTAATATTGTCTTGGATACACAGTCTGAACTTGTAATCCTGTGATGCATGCATGACAGAGAGTTAGTGTTTGTGCACTAATCCTTTGGAATACTGCAATCTGGAAAGCAAAGTTTAACACATGGCAATGCTGCATGGAACACACTTTGAAATTTTACACATTACTATTCAAGGTTCAGAGCTCAGTGCAGTATATAACCTGTATAGATTCTATATGTCTACAACAACATACCAGAGTAAACACAACATATTATGGTAGGTATCTTTATAAGATATCAATATTAGCCAGGCAAATGTTTTCATTTATTCAGTTACCCCAGTAACAGTATATCTACTAGCAGTAAACGATGTACTCCTACTCAGCTATTTGCACAATTTACTGCAAAACAGATTTTTATTCACCTGCCTGGCAGCACAGCCTCAGCAGTCTATCGGCATTGGCTTTGACATTACTAGCCCTCTTTGCTGCAGCTGTTGGGTACAGAAACAAAGATTATGCATACCTATCGCATTCTCAGGCTAGTATTTGCTACAAACTACTTGATAGTGATAATTACTCACTACTGGAGCATTCCATGCCCATGCGTCTTGGATCCACTAGGCCAAGAGTGCCCCCTTCCTCCACTTTAAGGTGGCATAGCGGTACCATACCTGCTCACTAGTCCGGGGATGCCAGTAGCACTGGTGAGATCAGATGTGAGATGGTCCCAGGCCTCTGCTTTGTATAGAGAGCCCTGGTACTGGCCCTGCAGCATTCTCTCAACATGGTGTTCTATGAGGAGTCCAGCCATGACCCTGGACTCCTGACTGCCCCAGCACTGCACCCAAAAGTGTTCTCTCTCACCTACACCAGCCATATAGTACCTGCACAGATTAGCTATAACAGAATCTGGATGTATTCCCGCCTGATCTGTTTAAATAAGGCCATATTGCTGTACTTTGCCATCATTGGGCCATTTTAAAAATGTTAAGATCCACTAAGCAGTGCGCAAACCCGCTAAGCTGATTAAAGGGATGTCTGCTAAGCACTGCTTAACAGTGCACAAATCCACTTAGCTGAGCTACCTGCTGCCTAGCATTCATGTTTAAGCAATGATGAAACCTGCTAAGAAAACTGAGCATTGTTAAACATTGCTCACTTTTCATTTTTAAAAAATATCAGACTAATGACTTCATTTAGTAACGTATATGATTTACTTTACATGACATCCCTCTATGTGCTTCCATTACAGTAGCAAGGGGTGTGGCTATACTGTATGGGACAGTTGTGTAAACATGGGTGGTTTCACATGTTATATACACTCAAACTTCCATTTTATACCAGCTGCACTACCCTTTTTGACAAAAATCAATTACTACATAATTTATGATAAAAATAGTACTTTTAACACTGCTTTCCCATGTGAAAATGAATTTTTTTTGGTACTCAAACCGTGGACACCTACATGTAAAGCTGGGACTCTAACCACTACATTATCTCGGTTTGGGAGTTTTAGTTGTAAATTTTTATTTATCTCCTATGAGATGTTTAAGCAATGCTGAGCAATGGGCCATAATGCGTACACCCACTCAGCTACACTTAAACATTCCTTATTACGGAAAAAATACTATTATATTATTATTATTTTATTATATTATGAGTATTGTGGTTTTCTGACAAGTCATTGAGGACTGCAGTGAGGAAATCATGGCGTACATTTGAGTTTCAAACTTTTATCCTTTGGAAATTCATGCTAATGCATAACCTGTTTTCTATCAACTTTCTAAGTTTGTAAGAGCAATATTTAAAAAGTGTCCCTATTTTTAGGCTTTGTCCTCCCCATTATTTGTGCTCTGTCCACGTTTCTTGCTTTTACAGGTTGTGAGGTGTCCTATGGCACTTTTACAATGCAGGGGGTGTTTGCTTTCCTACACCACTATGTATTTCAGTGTCCGTTGACACTGAAATGCTCATTTATTTTATTATTTGTGCTCTGTCCACTTTTCTTGCTTTTACAGGTTGTGAGGTGTCATATGGCACATTTACAATGCAGGGGGTGTTTTCTTTCCTGCTCCCCTATGTATTTCAGTGTCCATCAACAATGAAATGCTCATTTATTTTATTTCAGTGTCTGCGGACACTGAAATACTGGCATAATATTAGAGAAATCTAATATTGTGCCAAATTCCTTTTAGAAAGTGTTGTATGGCACTTTCTGAGTGCAGGGGGCATGTTAACTGTGCGAGCCCTACTGGAACACACTCCGTGCACTTGTTCCCTGTTTGTGTCCATACAGCCCTTATCAGAAGTGCATCTTCATGAATATGCAAGATACGCTGCTGTTAGGGCTGGGCGGACATGGTTCACTCCGTGCAGGAATAGCACTACTCCTGCACAGAGTTTGTTGAATCCAGGGGGTTATCTTTCAGTTTCATTGCAAAAGACATAGGGTATAGAACTAGAGGTTCTCTGCATTTTCTTGCAAGTGTTTTAATGTTTTATGACTTCTGGCAAGTACCAAGAGTTGAGGAAAAGCCCTTGTTTGTGTATTTTCGCAGGTAGATGCTAAATGCTACCAGCTGTATCAATGGTTGTTTTTTACCTGGGATAGAAGCAGATGACAAGAAATGATACCATACTGCAAGCTATCCCAGCAGTAATATTTGAGATATTAATTTAAGAAATCTTTGTGAGAGACTGAGTATTCTGTATTTGTCTTATCTACCTTGCTTGCTCTGAGTAAGTAAGTCTAGGGAAAAGTATAATTCTTTTAGATATATTCAGGAATATAGCCATGCTTAATTTAGATGGTTTTCTATTTATTTGAGACTGTCCTGCAATTTCCTCTGGTTTTGAACTCTGATGTAACTGTAATTATATACTGAGTATTTTATTGTTCTTTTATTATTTATTATTAAATATATTTAAACATTTCATCATGGCTGATATTTGTGAGACATAGTTAAGCTCTGGGAGTACTTGCATATTTATTTGGTGACACTGTATGGGCCACTCCTAATATCCTTGCTCTTGGTCAAAACTACCATTTGGACTAATACTAACATTACACAGTAAAATTGGAGACCATTTGCTAAGGGCCCTAAAGTAGTTGATAAGGAGTTGGCTGGTGGCAGCAATAAGTACCTTATAGTCTGTGCAGAAAGAGGCATAGCTAGTATACCTGTGCCAGACTTTCCCAGGTGTGTATGTGTGTGTGTGTGTGTGTGTGTGTGTGTGTGTGTGTGTGTGTGTGTGTGTGTGTGTGTGTGTGTGTGTGTATAAATCAAACCTCAAAGAGTGTATCTGCCAGCTACTTAGGCAGGGACATGAAACACTGATTGGCCAGAGGGGGTGCTGGAAGTTTTGACTTGGGCACTCAGCTGAGATCTCAACTCTATAGGTGTGCTAGTGTGGAGTCTTACTGGGGATCTGGAGAAAGAGGGAGAAACCAGTCCCATGCTTACTCTGGTCTCTGTGTGCTCTTAAGGGGAAAGTACACTTGATGGAGAGAGGTGCATCTGGAAATACTGTGTGGGTAGTCATCATTCTCCTGATGTATGTCCCCCACTGGTGCTTGTGGTGTGGATTGAGGCTCCTTGATTACTGTTTCCACTGGTGGGCATCACATATACTGGTAGGTAGTGGTGAGATATCCATATATCAGGATTCAGTGGTGTGTATATTGAATTCCTGTAGCTTGTAAACAGCGGTCACTAAAGAAGGTGTCTGTACTTTTAATCATCCACACATTCATTTCATATCACAATACCGTTATCTTTTTTTGTTTGTTAAGTTAGTCAGGGAAACCAGACAAGGATGTCAGCAGAGTAGTATGGCAAGCTGACAAGGAGTCATTTAGCAGAGATGTGCCAAGCCAAAGGACTGGTGCATGCCAACCTGACTAAAGGAGAGATGATTGCAGCCATAGGTTACAGCTGCACAACAGACCAGCAACCAGGAAGACAACCAGACTGGACTGGACTTGTGGATGTACAACTCTCAGAAAATGGACAGTTCAACTTTTCCACAGAGGACTTAAAGATCTGCCTGGAGTTAAAGAGACTTGAACTGGAGGTCAAACAGTTAGAACTAGAATCAGCAGAGAGACTGTGGCATTTGGAGGCTGAAGAAAAGGAGAAACAGATGGCATTACAATCAGCAGAGAGACTGAGATATCTGGAAGCTAAAGAGAATGAGAGGCAGTGGCAACATGAAAAGGAGATGCTGACTCTTCGCCAGGGTCATGGAGTTAATGGTGAAGAGAGTAACCGAAACCCAGAATCAACAAAGGTCAGTAAATTTCTTCCGCAATTTGGAGAGTGTGATAATTTTGCCAGTTTTATTCATATGTTTGAAAGGGTATGTAAACGGTATAATGTTGACTAAGGGCTCTGGGTACGGTTCCTAACCTCCTTACACCAAGGTAAAACTGTAACTGCTATTTCTAAATTGTCTGATACTGATTACTTAAATTATAATACTGTTAAAAATAGTTTATTAGAGTGCTTTAAGTTAATACCTGAAGATAAAAGAAAAAAGTTGTGTGAGCGTAAACACAAGGCAGATGAAAGTGTGTGTGAATATATTGCTGAACTAAGCACTTATTTTCATAGGTGGGTAAGTGGGTGTTAGGTCACCATTTTTGAAGGGCTATCAGACCTTTTGGTGAATAAACAACCCCTTAGCACTTTGTCTGAGGACATGAGAATCTGGCTAGCAGATAGGGAATGTAACACCACAGATGAGTTGGGAAAAATGGAGACCTATACCTAGCAAGCAGGGTATCACTGCACAGGAAATGGGTACCTTGTGTTGCTTATAGGTGTAAGGGAACCCATGGTGGGCAACCTAAGCTGCACAAACAGAGTCCACCAGTTACAGGGGAAGCCACTAGTCCAGGTACACATCCAGGACCAAGGGTCAAATGTTTTAAATTCAACCAGTGAGGCTATACAGCATATAGATGTCCACAGAGGCAAGGGGGAAACAAAAGGTGGGAGAGCCAGTAAATGGGAATGAGAGAATGCCAGCAGTAAGTTGTCTGGAGAGAACAAGGGTATCAAACTACCACAAGAGTTTATATCCTATTTTAGTAGATGGGAAACAGGCCACTGTTAAGAGAGACACAGCCTCTGACCTAACCATTGTGAAGCCTGTAATGTTTAAAGATGAGCACTACTTGCATGGGCAGTCCACTCCATTCAGAGCTTTAAGAGGGACTGCATTCCAAATACCTTTGGCTAGGGTTCACCTTGACTGAGAGGGTGGAAAAGGAAGCAAGCAAGTAGGTGTGTTTGAGGATTTCCTGTAGATGTCCTGATAAGGAATGAATTTGATAATACAGTACCATGTGTGCATGCAGTTACATGCAGTCAGGTTTGGAGACAAGAATATTGATTTAGTAGCATGAGGGGGCAGACAGACCACAAACTTGAAGCCAGGACTGCTGTGTTGGTTGTTTCATAGAAAGAGATACCTTGTAGCAGTGAGACAGAAGGTGAGCCACAGCTGCTTGTGGGTACTGATGTTTCCTTGGACAGAGTGACTGCAAGGGCAGAGGTGAGTAGTAGTACACAGGTTGGCAGTGAGGCACCACTGTCAGTGAAGACCAGACTTCCTGTGGAAGCGGAGCTGAGAAGGGTTACAAAAAGAGAGTTAAGGCAGGTTCAGCTCTCAGACCCTACATTAAAGGCCTAAGGGAGGTAGCTAGTGAGGCATGTGATTTTCAAGGCAAGGGGGATCTGTATAGTGGGTTACTTTATAGAAAGTGGACCCCTGAGGGAAGGCTAGAGGGTGAGAGAATACAGCAGTTCTTAGTGCCCAAAGCCTACAGTTTGTCACTTCTAGCCATAGCCCATGATATTCCCTTTGCAGGTCATATGGACATAAAGTGTACCATGAGACATTTTATGCAGAACTTTTATTGGTCTGGGATTTTCAGAGATTTAACAGTGTACTGCAAGACCTGTGAGCAGTGCCAAAAGGTAGGCAAGGCAGGAGACAAGGTCATGGCTTCTTTGATGCCTTTACCTGTGATTGAGGAGCTTTTTCAGAGGGTAGCTATGGATATTGTGAGGCCTCTGACTACCCCACATTCCACAGAGAAGAAGTATATCCTAGTGGTAGTAGATTATGCTACCAGATACCATGAAGCAGTGGCTCTGTCCTCCATTGAGGCAGAAATGGTGGGAAATGCTTTGTTAGAGATTTTCAGCAGGGTAGGTTTCTGAAAACAAATACTGACTGACAAATGTGCCAATCTCACGTCAGACCTGCTGGCTTGTCTGTGGAAGCAATATGGGGTGAGGCACCTAAAGACCACCCCTACCATCCCCAGACTAATAGTCTGGTTGAGAGGTTAAACTCTACACTAAAGACCATGCTACAGGCATTTGCAGACCAGCTTGAGGGAATGGGACAAATATTTGCCCTATCTGGTGTTTGCTTACAGAGGTTCCCCAGAAATCCAGAGGTTTTTTATCCTTTGATTTGCTGTATGGACATAGGTTGAGGGGACCTCTAGATTTGATTCATCATGAGTGGGAGGGTGAGTATGAATCCCACAAGGAGTCTGTTGTGGCATATGCCCTAAACCACAGGACAAGGCTAAGGGAAATCATGGGCCTAGCCCAGGAGAACCTGGTAGAAGCCCAATAGCAGGGGAAAAGGTCTAGTATTACAGGAATGCTATAGCTAGAGAGTATGCTGTGGGGCAGCAGGTTATGGTTCTCATTCCTGTCAGACATGACAAGCTGCAGGCAGCCTGGGAGGAGCCCTTAAAGTACACTTGATGGAGAGAGGTGCATCTGGAAATACTGTGTGGGTACTCATCATTCTCCTGATGTATGTCCCCCACTGGTGCTTGTGGTGTGGATTGAGGCTCTTTGATTACTGTTTCCAGTGGTGGGCATCATATATACTGGTAGGTAGTGGTGATATATCCATATATCAGGATTCAGTGGTGTGGATATTGAATTCCTGTAGCTTGTAAACAGTGGTCATTAAAGAAGGTGTCTGTACTTTTAATCATCCACACATTCATTTCATATCACAATACCTTTATCTTTTTTTGTTTGTTAAGTTAGTCAGGGAAACCAGGCAAGGATGTCAGCAGAGTAGTATGGCAAACTGACAAGGAGTCATTTAGCAGAGATGTGCCAAGCCAAAGGACTGGTGCATGCCAACCTGACTAAAGGAGAGATGATTGCAGCCATAGGTTACAGCTGTACAACAGACCAGCAACCAGGAAGACAACCAGACTGGACTGGACTTGTGGATGTACAACTCTCAGAAAATGGACAGTTCAACTTTTCCACAGAGGACTTAAAGATCTGTCTGGAGTTAAAGAGACTTGAACTGGAGGTCAAACAGTTAGAACTAGAATCAGCAGAGAGACTGTGGTATTTGGAGGCTGAAGAAAAGGAGAAACAGATGGCATTACAATCAGCAGAGAGACTGAGATATCTGGAAGCCAAAGAGAATGAGAGGCAGTGGCAACATGAAAAGGAGATGCTGACTCTTTGCCAGGGTCATGGAGTTAATGGTGAAGAGAGTAACCGAAACCCAGAATCAACAAAGGTCAGTAAATTTCTTCCGCAATTTAGAGAGTGTGATAATTTTGCCAGTTTTATTCATATGTTTGAAAGGGTATGTAAACGGTATAATGTTGACTAAGGGCTCTGGGTACGGTTCCTAACCTCCTTACACCAAGGTAAAACTGTAACTGCTATTTCTAAATTGTCTGATACTGATTACTTAAATTATAATACTGTTAAAAATTGTTTATTAGAGTGCTTTAAGTTAATACCTGAAGATAAAAGAAAAAGTTAAACACAAGGCGGATGAAAGTGTGTGTGAATATATTGCTGAACTAAGCACTTATTTTCATAGGTGGGTAAGTGGGTGTTAGGCCACCATTTTTGAAGGGCTGGCAGACCTTTTGGTGAGGAAACAAGCCCTTAGCACTTTGTCTGAGGACATGAGAATCTGGCTAGCAGATAGGGAATGTAACACCACAGATGAGTTGGGAAAAATGGAGACCTATACCTAGCAAGCAGGGTATCACTGCACAGGAAATGGGTACCTAGTGTTGCTTATAGGTGTAAGGGAACCCATGGTGGGCAGTCTAAGCTGCACAAACAGAGTCCGCCAGTTACAGGGGAAGCCACTAGTCCAGGTACACATCCAGGACCAAGGGTCAAATGTTTTAAATTCAACCAGTGAGGCCATACAGCATATAGATGTCCACAGAGGCAAGGGGGAAACAAAAGGTGGGAGAGCCAGTAAATGGGAATGACAGAATGCCAGCAGTAAGTTGTCTGGAGAGAACAAGGGTATCATACTACCACAAGAGTTTATATCCTATTTTAATAGATGGGAAACAGGCCACTGCTAAGAGAGACACAGCCTCTGACCTAACCATTGTGAAGCCTGTGATGTTTAAAGATGAGCACTACTTGCATGGGCAGTCCACTCCATTCAGAGCTTTAAGAGGGACTGCATTCCAAATACCTTTGGCTAGGGTTCACCTTGACTGAGAGGGTGGAAAAGGAAGCAAGCAAGTAGGTGTGTTTGAGGATATCCCTGTAGATGTCCTGATAAGGAATGAATTTGATAATACAGTACCATGTGTGCATGCAGTTACATGCAGTCAGGTTTGGAGACAAGAATAATGATTTAGTAGCATGAGGGGGCAGACAGACCACAAACTTGAAGCCAGGACTGCTGTGTTGGTTGTTTCATAGAAAGAGATACCTTGTAGCAGTGAGACAGAAGGTGAGCCACAGCTGTTTGTGGGTACTGATGTTTCCTTGGACAGAGTGACTGCAAGGGCAGAGGTGAGTAGTAGTACACAGGTTGGCAGTGAGGCACCGCTGTCAGTGAAGACCAGACTTCCTGTGGAAGCGGAGCTGGGAAGGGTTACAAAAAGAGAGTTAAGGCAGGTTCAGCTCTCAGACCCTACATTATAAGGCCTAAGGGAGGTAGCTAGTGAGGCATGTGATTTTCAAGGCAAGGGGGATCTGTATAGTGGGATAAAGGGTTACTTTATAGAGAGTGGACCCCTGAGGGAAGGCTAGAGGGTGAGAGAATACAGCAGTTCTTAGTGCCCAAAGCCTACAGTTTGTCACTTCTAGCCATAGCCCATGATATTCCCTTTGCAGGTCATATGGACATAAAGTGTACCATGAGACATTTTATGCAGAACTTTTATTGGTCTGGGATTTTCAGAGATTTAACAGTGTACTGCAAGACCTGTGAGCAGTGCCAAAAGGTAGGCAAGGCTGGAGACAAGGTCATGGCTTCTTTGATGCCTTTACCTGTGATTGAGGAGCTTTTTCAGAGGGTAGCTATGGATATTGTGGGGCCCCTGACTACCCCACGTTCCACAGAGAAGAAGTATATCCTAGTGGTAGTAGATTATGCTACCAGATACCATGAAGCAGTGGCTCTATCCTCCATTGAGGCAGAAATGGTGGGAAATGCTTTGTTAGAGATTTTCAGCAGGGTAGGTTTCTGAAAAGAAATACTGACTGACAAATGTGCCAATCTCACGTCAGACCTGCTGGCTTGTCTGCGGAAGCAATATGGGGTGAGGCACCTAAAGACCACCCCCTACCATCCCCAGACTAATGGTCTGGTTGAGAGGTTAAACTCTACACTAAAGACCATGCTACAGGCATTTGCAGACCAGCTTGAGGGAATGGGACAAATATTTGCCCTGTCTGGTGTTTGCTTACAGAGGTTCCCCAGGAATCCAGAGGTTTTTTATCCTTTGATTTGCTGTATGGACATAGGGTGAGGGGACCTCTAGATCTGATTCATCATGAGTGGGAGGGTGAGTATGAATCCCACAAGGAGTCTGTTGTGGCATATGCCCTAAACCTCAGGACAAGGCTCAGAGAAATCATGGGCCTAGCCCAGGAGAACCTGGTAGAAGCCCAATAGCAGGGGAAAAGGTCTAGTATTACAGGAATGCTACAGCTAGAGAGTATGCTGTGGGGCAGCAGGTTATGGTTCTCATTCCTGTCAGACATGACAAGCTGCAGGGAGCCTGGGAGGAGCCCTTCAAAGTGGTAAGGAAGGTCAGTGATATTGACTACATGGTAGAACTGCTAGGCAGGAGGCAAATGCATAAATTGTACCATGTTAATGTGATGAAACCTTATCATGATATAGAGGCCCTTGTGTTGAGTATTTCCAGTGCATGGCAGGAGGAGTCTGAGGGGGATCTGGTGACTGATCTGCTCAGCTCGGAGTGTCACCTCAGTGGAAGGGGCAGCAATGTCTCAGCAGCAATCCCCTATCCAGGTTTGAGAAATCTAAGCAGTGTTACAGGAGTTTGGGGACATGTTCACTGGGAAACCAGGGTGCACACATCTGGTGCAGCATCATGTGGCTACAAGACACAAAGGCTTATTAAGCAGGCTCCTTATAGGGTGCCTGAGAGGGTCAAACAGACTCTGAGAGAGAAGATGCAGGAAATGTTGGAACTAGGGGTAATCCAGGAGTCCAGCAGTCCCTGGGCCTCTGTAATGGTGCTGGTACCAAAGAAGGAGGGCAAAACCAGGTTCTGTTTGGACTACAGGAAATTAAATCCTCATGTATAGTCAGATGCTTACCCCATGCCTGTAAATGAAGAGCTAGAGAGCAGCTGAAGTCTTAAGCCCTATTGGTCTTATCAAGAAATCTTAGGGTTAGGTGCCCCCGCCCCAGTACACAGAGAGAGTCACCTTGCCTTTGTGACTCCTTGACTGTATGAGTTCATGAAGATGCAGTAACTGTTTACAACATCAGCTGGAAGGTAACTGATAAGGAGTTGGCTGGTGGCAGTAATAACTAACTTATAGTCTGGGCAGAAGGGGGCATAGCTAGAAAACCTATGCCAGCATTTCCCAGGTGTGTGTGTGTGTGTGTGTGTGTGTGTGTGTGTGTGTGTGTGTGTGTGTGTGTGTGTGTGTGTGTGTGTGTGTGTGTGTGTGTGTGTGTGTGTGTGTGTGTGTGTGTGTGTGTGTGTGTGTAAATCAAACCTCAAAGAGTGTGTGTGTCAGCTACTTGGGCAGGGACACAAAGCACTGGTTGGACAGAGAGGGGGCTGGAGGTCTTGGCTTAGCCACTCAAGCTGTGATCTCAACTCTATAGCTGTGGCAGTGGGGATGCTTACTTGGGATCTGGAGAAAGAGAGAGAAACCAGCCCTAAACTGACTGTGGTCTCTGTGTGCTCTTATGGGAAATTGCACTTGATGCCAAGAGCTGCATCTGGAAATACTGTGTGGGTACTTGTCATCCTCCCAATGTATGTCTTTTACTGGTACTACTGGTGAGGATTGAGGCTCCTTGATTACTGTTGCCAGTGGTGGGCCATCACAAATGACACAATAGTTATATGTGGGAATCCCTCAATATGCCAGACAGGTGTTTTGCACAATGATATATGATCAACAGCAGGTACTATAGAGAGGATTACTTTCAAGAAGTACCAGTGCCTGCATTTTCTGTCTCATTTTGGTAAAATTGTATTTGCATACATAACTATATTATTACAATTATTCTAGAGT
The DNA here is from genome assembly GCF_019279795.1 of Protopterus annectens. NCBI lineage: Eukaryota > Metazoa > Chordata > Ceratodontiformes > Protopteridae > Protopterus > Protopterus annectens. Next base: position 1,434,689,225 of record NC_056726.1, read on the forward strand.
ATCACATTCATACACTTAATACATAGTACTAAAATATAATTTGTGTTTTGCTATTACTTAGCTACTGGTGATTACAAGAAAACAAAACTCCTTGGCTGATTATTATCAGATTTCCTTTGCTTTACTTACTTTTTAAATACTATGGTTATACTGTATTAAAAAGCACTACTCCAAGAATTATAGAAATCACTGCACAGTCAGTGCAGAGGCAGGATGCCTGTTTGCACCACTGGTGACCTGAGTCAAATAATGTAATTGAGCCCCTTGTAGGGTTACCTGGAGAATAGTATGAACCACCCAGCAGTCAGATATCTTACTCAGGGTGACAGACTGGAAAATCCCAATGTCTCTGCAGCTTCTGTTTGAGACCAGAAACCTCAAAGGTCATCAACTGATACTACAGGATGTGATGACGGTGCCTGTAATGTCATTGTACTACACACTCACAAAGGTAAGAACTTTGATAGGCCACTTTAAGGATGATGGCTACAAGCTTCAATATGCAACTCCACAGTGCATTTCTCATTCACCAGGACAACAAGTGAGTTTTCATCAATGTTGACTTTATTAGGTGTCATTGGGTTCGCCTGAAAAAAGGATATACCAGAGATACCTAGAAAAAGCAATTGAGGGATCTAGACTACCTATGCTATGAAGGCATTCCTTATAGCAACTGAAATATCTATCAACCAGCTAGCTTAATGTATAGATTTATTTATTTATTTTAAGTTTGCTAAGCAGTTAGGTGGATTGTACCATGGATTTTATCCAATGACTTCCTGAGCTAAGTTGCAGTGACAATTTATGTTGATACACAACAAATGCAACACCATTTTAGACATGCATTGAACATTCAACTTCATTGCTATATATACATTAGGAATACAGTAGAAAAACATTTTGAGCATTAGGACTCATTGTTGCATATACTTTAAGAAAGTGGTTGAAAGAAGAGTTATATTTGAAATAAGTTTTGTGTCACTACTGCAAATACATTAAGGAGAGAGCTGAAAGATGCTTAGATGTTTAGTTAAAGACCATTTAAATGAGGTTTAGAGGTTTAGTAAAAGACTATATGAATACCTGCACATTGAACTCCAGCATCTTCACCATGTACGCAGTTATTCTTTTCCCATCCATTGAAGGAACAAGATTTCAGTGAAGATTCAGATCCTCCACAGTTTACATCATCCATCATTATTTTCCCAGTTCCTTGTCCATAGTGAGCACTTCCGGGTGCTGAAATGGCAGTTCCACATCCCAGTTCTCTACAGACAACATTAGCATCACTTATGTCCCAGTGATCGTCACACACTGTACCCCATTCACTATTATGATAGACTTCCACTCTTCCAGAGCATGGATCTGGACCATTTACAATTCGCAGTTCAGCTAAAACACATCATTTTGGTACATAACAAATAATTAGTAAAAGTATTTGTTTCTTCTTATCACTGTCATTTACATCTTTATAAGCTGGAAAGAGTATTTCTTTCTTCTGGTCACTGCCATTTACATCTTTATAAGCTGGAAAAGGGATTTTTCTAGCCAGCAAAGAAATTCTTAAATTGTCTTTATTGTAAACTGACTTCAAAAGCAATTTTTCTAAGAGGTATCTCAAGCTAATGGTGATAAGACTTGTTAACTCATGTACAGCTATAACACTCCTGAACAAATTAGGTTTGTGTGTATGTATACTTATCACAAAAGCAGACCTTCAAGAAATCACAGTAGCAGTAAATCATAAGGTTTGGGCCACATCACATCTTATCTGAGCCATTCTATAGTTTGAAATTCTAATAGCAAGGTTTCATTCTTTCCTTTTAGGCATCGACATACTTTTCTTGTTAGAATGCTCTATTTTAGGTATATGTGTGCCTCCTTTACATATCCTATAATGACATGTGCTCCTCATGGTTATTTCAGGCAAAATTCCCTTAGAAGGGAAAGATGTGGTAGAATGTTAGCCCTTTGTATACGTAATTAAATAAATAATATAGCTCTGTATACAGAGTGCATGTTATATGTATTTGCACTAAACTAGGTGTAAATCCCTGTGTCACAAGATGGATTGCTAACTGGCTCACTGACAGAACCCACACTGTGAAAGTAGCAGACTCCAAATCTGACTTCAGACCAGTGACAAGTGGAGTACCACAGGGTTCAGTCCTTGGTCCTCTCCTGTTTGGTATCTACTTCTCTGAAGTACAGGCTAACACAGAATGTCTTTGGCTAATGAAGTTCACAGATGACTGCAAACATGGAGCCATAATCAAAACACCTAACGATGTGGACATCCTACAAAAGGGCCTCATGGAGACAGATGCCTAGTGTCAAAGCCATGGCCTCAAGCTCAATGCCAAAAAGTGCATTGTCATCCCCTTTGGTAAAAACTCTGTACCCATTAGCTACCACATAGGTGGTAGTCTACTTAACACAGAAAGTGTGATAAGAGACCTTGGGACACGGGTGGACAGTAGTCCCTCCTTTGATAATCACATCACCACAGTAGTCAGGAAATCCTTCTACATGGCACACCTCATCCCAGAAGGTTTCTCATCTAGGAAAAAAAAGAGGTCATTGTTCCCCTCTACTCATCACTCATTAGACCCATTATAGAGTACAATGCCCCTTTTGATATGCACCTCACAAGACATCTACAACAACTGGAAAGACCACAGAAATACCCCACAAAGAGGATTACCAGCCTCAAACAGATGCTCTATGCAGACCTTCTCAAAAAACTCCAGCTTTACTCTGTCACATATCGCCTACTCAGAGGCGATCTCTGCCTAACACACAAAGCTATGTCAAACCCAGAGCTGTTGGACATGCTCCACTTAAAGAAATTCTAATCCCTCTAAGCTACACGATCTAGGAAACTAAACCTTGTCACTACAATAAACAGAACATGCTGGATGGATAGATTCCTGTCCCAGAGACTTCCCATACTCTGGAACAAACTACCTATCTATATCAAACAAAGCTCCTCATTAGCACTCTTCAAGAAAAATCTTGATGATCTGATGGGAAATAGAAAATTCACCCCAGAGATTACCTCTGTGGTTCTGCTCGGCAGGAGCACAGGAAAATAATTTTCTTGGGTGGCAGAAGCCAGGGTACTTTTTTGGCTAGGCTTAAATAGGCCCTAGGGCCAATAGCCTAGTACCTACCTATGAACCTATGAACTAATACATCCTCAGGGGATTAGAGTTCAGAGGCAAGGTGGTAATGATTCCACTCTACAGATCCTTGGTCAAAATACACCTTAATTTCCTTAAATGATGCATGAAGTTCTGGATAATATATTAAGAAAAGGACATAAAGCTACCAGATGCAATAAAGATGAAAGATACCTGATAGATCTACGAAATGGTGGGGAAGGAAAATGGCCTGGAGTTAGTGGATCTAGAGTTCTCCTTTCTTACCAGAAGGGATGAGAGTTTAGTACTGTTATACAAGAACCAGGAGATTTGAAGAGCCATTTTGATCAGGAAGGACAAAAATGGAATGGGGGTACTGCCACCATATTTAAGTAGTAACTGCTCCTTAGATATCTGTAAATACTTTTTTCACAGATGAGGTTGTGGACTTGTGTAATGAACTATCAAACTAGATGGTTGGGAATTAATTCACAGTGATTCGAGAGTGAAGGGGAGTGAGGAAAATAGTAAGGGAGATAGACTGATAAATGCACTTCAGAGGGAAAACGGCATAGACTTATTGTCTCATTCTTCCACTGAGCAAAGGTAATGTAATTTCACCTTGGAATATTGAATTATAGAAATGAAAAGTAGAGATATTGAAATTTAATATTAAAGGTGACTTAAAACGTATAGCCTACAGTTTCAGTATTCAAACAGAATATGAGAAGATGAATAACAAATCTGCTGTTAATTCACTAGAATTAAAACAGTATATTACTAAAATAAATGGTTTAGTATGTAATTAATGAAATGCAGTTGATCCTCCAAGTGATGAAATGTCTATTGAACAGCTGAAAGTATGTAGAAAAGAAACAATTATGTTAACATACTTCTAGTAATTTAAATGTTGTGATAGAAATGAAACACTGCTTGCTAGAGATACTATTTAGCTTTTAAAATGTACTAGTCATAAGAATGTCTATATAAAATAAAGTACAGAAACAATCCTGTTTTCATATCAACTTTTTTGATCTTACTACAAGCTGTTCTTGGTTTTGGAATTTGAAATCAGTGATAAAGTATTGCTACAGCCAGTACTCTATTGTGCAATCTGGAGGAAAAAAGAAAAACAGACCCCAGGATTCACTAATCTTCCATGTAAGACTAAATTAGTCTTACATGGAAGAGCCAGTCTAAGAGTAAGATGGCAGCGCACCATGCATATTAATGAGGGTGCGCTGCCTCAACTCTAAAACTAACAAGGAGCGTGGACGAGTGTAGGGGGCGTGTCGGACTGCCAATCAGTCCAAAAATCCATGCCCCTGCAAGTTTGAAACACAGGAAATGTCTAGTTACATGAGGAAGCCCGCTCACATGTGTACATTCTAACACTAAACTCCCCCATATAGTAAACCCCATACAAATATAAAAAGTAAAAGAAATTTTTTTTTTCATTTCCGATATAGCTGCCTGTATTTGCGCGTGTTTGTGCAGGTTTTCCCATTGCTTAGCTACAGTTAGCAGTTTAGACACCGAAGAGGATAATAACAAAAATATATGCAAATTAAGCGAGATAGCAATAGCATAATGGTTAGAGCCATCACACAAAGAGGAGGCATTCCTGGTTCGAGTCCCACCACTACACTTTTCAATTTCTGTTGGAAATTCTGTATACAAAAATATTTCCTGACATGCATTATTTAAAGTTTTGTGAAAAGCATTGAAATGTTATATGTAGTAGTGAACAAATTTTGCATATATATATATATATATATATATATATATATATATATATATATATATATATATGTATATGGGAAGGTGAAATGGTTATGCATACTGATGCATGAGTGAATTATTTTAAGCAATGTAAAGCACTGCTAAGCACATTTTACCAGTATTGAGCATATTTATATTTAATTGCTCATAGCTGAGCACTGCATTAACTAGTGCAATGTCTTTGCTCAGAGCTGCACATTGCGCAAACTAGTGCAAACAGAACATGTTTGCGCGTAGCTGCGCACCGCGCTAACCAGCACAACGTCAGGCAACATCGAGCAATGTCGGGCAACATTGAGCAACGTCAGGCAACGTCGACCAATGCTGAGCAATGTCAGGCAAAGTTGAGCAAAGTCGGCCAAACATGGCCACGTCTCCTTCACTGTACCTTAACCATTGAGGTCTGGCCAGTAGGAAAATAAAAAACAGTGACAGGGCTCGAACTCGGGATACTGTGCACTATAGGCACAGTACATAACCACTAAGCCATGACAGCATTTCAGAACCATGCACTTTCAACAGACACATATCTATCAAAGGAATATTAAACATTGCTAACATCAGCTAAGCAGGTGTGCCTACAGCTGAGTTTTTTCCAAACTGGCCAATCACAAATAAGTGTGGGAAATGAGGGATATTTAAGCTCCACAGGTGGGAATACTTGCCATAACTGGTTGTAGCTCCCATCTGCAGTCAGCATGGCCAGGGTTGGAGAAGGCACTCGATTTTGAGCGCAACGTTGGAGCATTGAGGAGACCAAAGTAATGGTTTGGCTCCTTGTCCACAATCATGAGGAAAGACTTCTGCGGGACCATTACCAGGGCACCCAATACAAAATGGAGGCCTGGAACTGTCTAGCTCGGAATCTCACCAGTGCCACTAACGTTCCTCGGACTGGTGAGCAGGTCAGGCACCATTACTCTGACCTGAAGCGATGCAAGGAGGATCAACTGGCCCAGTGGATCCAAGAGGCCTGTGGGATGGCAAATGCCTCAGTACTGAGTAAGTAGCCATTGTATTAAGTATTTAAGAATTGCTATTCTTGTCTATACTATGGATAGGTATGTCTCATTATCACTGCATTTACTTCACAGCTGCAGGTGTCCAGGCTATGAATCAGCAAGCCCATGATGATTGGCTGCAAAGGCTGCGTTACCAGGCAGGTTAGTAATTATTCTGCATGTACCGGTATATAAAATAAATGAGAGAGCCTTCAAAACAGTGTTTTAACCCAATAAATAAAGGTGTAATAATTCTTTAATAAAGGTATAATTCCTGGAGTGTGTCTGTGTGATTTTCTTTGATATGCTGTTGTATTGTTGCATTTTAGAAATAGTACTGTTGTATTAAGCAGTGTTAGTTAACCCACACTTGTGTAGGCCCATATAAAGTGGATGAAGGGAGTGCCAGTAGCTTTTATGCATATTTACAGTCCTTAACTGTTGCCCAGCATGTACAGGTTAATCTGGCACATGAGTAGCTTGGTATTGTGTTCCCCAGAAATGTCAGTGTTCTGCCAGCAATGTAGGGAGCTGTTAACATATAACTGATAATTTCACCTGAACATATCTAGATAATTATATGAAAGTAGAGCTGTCAGTGTACCATCACAGCAGTAGTGTGTGTGAGCAACTCTCAAAATATGTAGCATTAACATCTGCATCCTGAACAGTTTGTAAGTCAGATACAGCTCATGTATATAATGATCTAGCAAAATCCAATTGCACACTAGAAGGACATTGGGTAGTGTAATAATACATGTAAGGGACATATAACTGCAGTTAATAAGAATGTAGTGTAAACTAGAAGGATATATAAGTTGTTAATTGAGCTAACTTTTCCACCCTACTGTATGTGCATAAAAATGCAATTCCACACCTCAATGGGTATGTCTAATCTCAAAACATTTGCTGGGACATATGTCCTATTGGTTTATAAATATTTGCATTCATTTCTATGCATGTGCCCTGTTCAAATACCACAATATTTTTGGCCTGTTACCATCAATAAACCTGCATGCTGTTGTAATGTCCACTATTGTTCTATATATGCATGTGTTATGCTTGCTTTTCAACTGTTGAAACTCTGGTGTGTTGGGTTAATGTGAATACTTCTGCATGCTGTTATAACTAACTGGGAATGCTGTTGAATGTTACTAACCCATATCTTTATTAAATTCTCCAAAACATAGTTCATATGGGAAGGCCGGTCTCAGCGGACCCACATTTACCACCTCAGCTGGTCATGGCACCTAACACCAGCAGGTCCGGTGCCCAGCCTGGGACCTCCTCCTCCGTTGGCCCTATGCCACCTTTGGGTGGAAGCACTGCAGGGGATGGGGCTTGGTCCCCATGTGCAAGCGTGGGTGGAGGAGGGCCACCTATCACTCTTCGAATGGTCCAGGCTGTGGTGCGTAGAGAGATTGAGCATTCTGTTGCAGAACCTCTACACCAGCTTGAAGCATGAGTGGCACAACTCCTGGGTCAGCCAGCCCCTCCTACACAGCCCCCAACACAGCCACCCTCTGGGCTGTGAAGGTGAAATGCTGACTGCCCATGGGTGGGGATCTCAGTTCCACTGTTGCCATCTGTGGGCTCATGGGCTTGCGATTTCCAAACATCCCTCCCCATCAATGGTGTTCACCCACCACGTGTCATATTCCGCCCCTGTATGCATCTTGTTTGTCTTGTCTGTTTACCTCCCCAACCTACCTCCCCAAATATACCTACTTCCCTACCCCACATTCCACTCTCACCTGAAAAAAAAAAAAGGGCAATCTGCTCCCAAAAAAAAAATGACGCCCCATACGTAGCTGCCCATTTTGCACACATGTTCCCTGGACACATAAAATGTAATTTAATTGGCATTACAACATACTTTATTGTCCTCACCCCTCTCTCAGGGGTTGAAGGTTTCATTTGTACCTCCAAATTTATTCCATATGCACAGCTGTTGCTATTAAAGAAATGGGCAGCTATGGACCTTCCCTACACCCGTCCTGCATATCCCGAGCTATTTTCCCTACTGTCTTTCCCTCTTTGTGCCCCTTTTTCACCACTTTTCTATCTCCCCATTTTCTTTTCTTTCAAAGAAATAAGCACGGGGTTAGCGGGAGTAAGCACTATTAAGCAGTAGTTAGTGGGATTGAGCGAGTGTGCGCTTGTTTGTGCTTAGCTAAGCATTGTTAAGCATCACGCAAACCTGCTTACAACTGCTTAAAAGTGCCTTAGTCACTCTGTATGTGAGGGCCCTTGTTCTGCTCAGCAGCAAAATAAAAGACCTCTGTCAGTCTCGAACCCGGGACCTTGTACACACTACACTGCATGAAGTATCACTAAGCCAAGGTAGATGTACAAGTTAGTGCTGAAATAAATATATCATGTATCAGAATGAGTGAATATAAAGGAAAAATAGGAATGTCATACCACACAACTTGTTCTGTGGATCTTTAGCAACAGTTGTTGTGGGATTACATTACATGACTATGATAAGAAGCAGCCATTCTAGCAGGAAATAATGTTACACCATCACTTTACAAACCCCACACAGTATCACAGCAGGACAAACACTGGCATATCTGTTTAGGGCAGAGGCCATACCTCCCAACTGTCCCTAATTTTCAGGGATGTCCCTGATTTTAAAATAAAATTTAGCTCTGTCCCTCTGAATCCCTCTGAAAACTACTGACTTGGGCCAGAAAGGTGGTGAATTACACGTAATGAGTAATGACAATAATTAAGAGTTAGAAACTTATTTTACTTCAGAAAAGGTGTATTAATCCATATGCTCTAGTTCTCTCAGTCTCAACTTAATGGCACTAATATTTTAAAGGTGTCACTGACTTTTTCTCTACTTTTCCCTGAGTCTGTTCAAGTATGTACCTGAGTGCTTGAGAGGTCTGGCAGAGACAGAAACACAGAGGCATAGCAACCTTTCCACTGTTACACAAATAGCTTTGGAAGGAGTTCCGGAAGCATACCCTTATGTAGGAATACAACACTGAAATACAAAAGGATATAGCCATGTACTGGTAGCAACCAACTGCAACAATGCCATTAATCTAGTGCTGAAAAGACCTGTGTGGTGCACAGACAAAGAATAACAGGCTAATCTCTGGCTACCGTGTGGATAGGTCCACAGTTGGGAGTCACACAGACAGACTATTTGCCTTGATAAACTAACATGTACACAGCAACCCTGTAAGTCCAGCAAGATAAAATTCACACAATAATACATATGCTCTCTATACTTCTGCACCCCTACCCAAATGTAGAATATACCTGTATGTGCAGGGTCTACCAACGATGTAGGTAAGCATACTCACAGTACTGAAATGTGTCCAGTTTTCTTGAGCAGCTTGTGCTAATGTCAACACTAAAAAAGCACAAACTGTTTAGAACTGAGTAAATGAATATTCACAGTATAGCAGTTCTCAAACAATTCTTGTGCCAAAGGAATACATCTCAATAACTAGCTTTGTATGGCAGTTAATTGTAAAATTTGAAAAGAAAGTACATCCTCCCATGTATCTTGTGTTAGCATTTTGAGGGGTGAGTACATTTCTACACTGACAAGTGTGTACTGGAAGCAGCAACATTTACGTCTGTGTACAACATTTAAATCACTGGCTACACCCCTGGCTTCTGATATAAGAACTATACCAACCTTCTGTCTCAAACAATGATGTCCACAGCAAACAAGGATGATCTCCATCTTGGAAAGCTGAAAGGGCCACGCCTACCTGAGTTAGCAATTTATAGTACTGGGTTGCTATGACAGTGATTACTGCAATTACTACACAGCAGGCTGCATGCAATTAGCAAATGGTGGCCACTAATTGGTGCAGAGGCCATCACATGCTCATGTGCAAATACATACAAAAGCAGGCTTCAATCGCTGCCAACAAACTCAATCACTCTATTGCAGAGACTGACAGAGAGAGAGACAGAGAGAGAGACAGAGAAAAGGAAAAAGAAAAAGAAATAATACCAAATCATACAAAGGAAAGGTATGTGACACATATGTATTTACTGGCATGTAGTAGATGTTTTGGAAGAGTAGTCTACATAATGTGAACCATTCATATGTGACAGCAGTACTTATCTATGCACAGATGTCCTGCTTAACTACTGCTATGGACAATACAGTGTGTACCTGTGGGCAGTGGGACATACCTGTGAAATGTGTAGCTCAGCATTAAATGTCAAAAATCTGATCCATGTCATCTGTATTCTGTACAGTAGTGTGGCAAATGGCTGTTGGGGGGATTAGTGCTGCCATTATATAAACATGGGTGTGACAGAGCAACACATGCATGATAGTCATATTAAAGTGTAGCTTAGCATTGGCAATGGCTGTAGCAGTCTAGTATGCTTATCTAGCATTTGTAGCTATATATACCCCCTCTAATGTTAGTGTGTGTTCACATGTGACACCTGCTTGTGTTGCAGCAAGGCCCAACAGCTCAGCTGTGAGGTCCAGGGACTTACAACAGTGTGGACCTTGTGTGTGTATGCCACACACATATGGAGAAATATATATGTGTCGTCTATATTCACATCTGTATATGTGCATAGAGCAGGGGACATATTGCAACTGTTTGTGAAGGGTGGAAATATATATGTTGGTGAAGGTTATTATGTGTATATTTGTATGTAGGTTTAAGTGTGTGATGAACAAGACAGCATACAGTGCTGGTATATGACATGTGGTGGTTAAGCAGTGTGGGTGGTTTGCTCAGTTTGCAATGTTGAAGCCAGTGAGGCCTGCTAAAGCTACCTGGGCTGTGAACACTTTCAATGCATTTATCACAAGACTGCAATATTATTACATTACTGTACACCCCACATCCTTTGTATAATTGATATTCCCACTATGAAAGGTGAAATGTATATGTGCCTACAAATATATGTATATGTACACCAATGGATGTGTATATGTATATATATATATATATATATATATATATATATATATATATAGAGAGAGAGAGAGAGAGAGTGTCATATATACTCATACACACCTACATCTACTTGTTGCAATAGATTCTCTGTACATTTGACTGACTGTGATGGTCAATATGTTTGTGAATACATCAAAGATATGTATTTGTGGGATAACTTAGTGGGAAACTGTTTATGTCATGGTATTATGGGTCCTTGCTTTGATCCCAGCAAAAGCTGTGTATTCTGTTGCTAGGCAGAAAAGTGCTATGGCATACAGTGTGATTAAGTCCCTTGGTTTTAACGGGGGTGTGCCACTGGAGGCTAAAGCACTACATCTATGATTATTGATTGGTACTGATGTTGAATCCAAATCCTGTGTGTACTGTAGTACTACTTGAAGCTCTGGGTCTGTACAGCAAAGTATGGTGTATGCCCACATTGCTTGTGTCTACTGTTTTGTGTGGTCCCTGTATTCATCACAGATTACATTCCCCAAGATTAATGTTTTGTAAGTACTGACACACAGTACTGTATTGTACACATGTAAAGCTTATCTGGGTTGCCATACCTTTGTGTCCTGTAATTATGTCTGATGTGTGTGTGGGTATGTCTGTAACATGTCCTCTGTCATATGTGTGGTAAAACATATAACTGTGTATCTAGCAACATTTATAGTGGACTACAGCAGTATGCGACCTATATTCCCAATCGTGCACATATTTTGGCCACGGGTTTGCCATTAACAAGTTGTGTGGTATAATAGTAATACATTTACTGGACCTTACACTCATTGTGATGGATGACATATTTCTTTACACATCAGCTTGATGTATATCTGCTCTGGCTAGGTGGTGCATTGTGTTGCATACAGTGTGCCAGGTACTCTTGTATAGTTTTATATATTGATTTTATTTTGTTGCTGTGCAGAACATGGTTCATTAGATAGAGTGAGCCAGGCATTTTCAAGCAGTTGTGGGGTGAGCAGTGATAAGTGGTAGTTAAAGTGTTTCACTCTCAGTTAGCTAATAGGTTGCAATATATGGCAGTTCAGTGATATCTGTACTGTATAATGTTAAATGTGCCATATGACTTGCTCAGACATATTTTTTCTTTATGTCTTCCAGGGATCATGGCACATCACAGAAATCCCAGCTATAGTAGTGTTGAAGATGAGATCATTACTAGCTGTATGATTCAGCACTACAGTCTAATGTTCTCATGAACCAGCCAGAACTAGCAGGAGCATACTGCAATGTGGCAAGATGTTGTCCGGCGGGTCAATGAGCTAGGTCTGCATAACTGGACATATGAGCAGGTATGCCACCACTGCAGTGATCTACTCAGACATGTCTGTCAGCATGCTTCTGATGTGCGGAGACAACAGCTTGCAACAGGAGGTGGTGTTAAATCCACCATCCCCCCTCAGCAGAGTGGAGGAGCTGCTCCTGGGCCTCGTGGCACCTGCCCAACAACAACAGCAGCAGACATACACCATGATGGAGGTTGGAGCCACCCAGCAAGCACACATGGATCATGCAGGTAACATGGAATATCTGTAGACTACTGTTATCTGTATTGGTAGATCATGCATATGTGAGATGTGGAGTGTATAGTTAGAAGATGTGGAGCCTGTTGTTGTGCAATACTGATCATTTGGAACATAATCTGTAGACCTGTGAATGTAAACTGTTGTTGTACTGTAAGATTGCAAACACACAGTAGCAATGCCACAGTTGTGGCCACTGACAAACTGTCTCATCTCTATGTAGGTCCCTCTGGGGTGACATCAACACAGTGGACAGATGCTGGTAAATGTGTTTTACATTTATTATTGTAAATAAAAAGTGCATGTCATAGTTAAGGTGTAGGCCATGTACACATGTAACACACCTACCCATAATGCATGCTGTGCATGTTTGTTGTAAGACCACGCACATCCCACTAATGTGATTAGCTGCTTCAAACACATGCAATACCCAGATCATCTCAAACAAATGTGGCTACACTGTAGTGACCATTGGATAGGCAAAGTTGATACTCAACATGCACATAACATACACAACTATGTCATACACCGAGCATTTTAACATGCTACACATAAAGGATTCACAAACCCTCTGTAAAGACACACTCCAGTATCCAAAATCTGATCCACACATTACACATAATATACCTGAGGGGTAGAGGCATATCATGGGGCATTTAAACACTCTGCAACACACTACACATTCATGTCAGGAAATGCTCCTTATTGGCTTCTTTACAAACCCATGTAACAACTGGTTGTGAAATGGTGAATGTAGCCAAGGTAGTACAGTTCTGGTACAGCATGATTAGTGCTGGTTTGGGAAACATTTGTTGTCTTGAGTGACCACATGATGCTTCATGATGATGGCCTATGGTACTATACCCCATCCAGTTATTGTAACCACAGTACTAGACATAGCTTTCATTGTTATACACCTTAATGTTGTGTGTGTGCAAACATATGCACCTCTCAACAATATGCATACCAATCACCATTTGCACAACTGACACATATATGTCTTGTGATGCTATTGAGTGGCTAGGTCATATGACAAACATTGGGTATGTGTGATGTTTAAATATGCAGTTGTGTTTTAGCATGCCATGTCATGGATGACACTGGCATGTCCAAATATGATCTACACTCACCATAACTACTGTACATTGGGTATGTGGAAGAATGGTATTCCATCAATTATACATGCACCACTGATGATGTTGTGTGAATAGTCATCATGCATGTGCTAAAACTGTGTCCACAATTATTTGCTAAAGACACAGAGGCTATAATCAGTATCGGATATATATCTGACACACAGATACACATCCAGCCATGGTATGCAGAACTGTGAGTTATGGTGCACAGTACATTACAGAGTTTTGAATACTTGCACAGCAATGTTATGTCCATGTATGTATTGCGTTCCAGGGGGAGGCCAATCACCTAATAACAAAACACATGTATCAAAGCCATGTATAGTGTTAGTAACAAGGACTGTCTACACTTGCACTGCATGCTGTTGAGCAACACATGTCCTACATGCTGACGTGTGATATGACTGTTTTGCTTGTGATACTGTACCCCACCATCACCTGCTATTGTGTATGTTCTGAGATTGCTGGTGTTGTGTGTGGGTGTGTGTGTGTGTGTGTCTGCTTTAGGGAAGAGTGTATTTGTGTGTGTATGTGTGCACTTGTGCACGTGTGCATGTGTGCATGTGTGCATGTGCGTGTGTGCATGTGCATGTGTGCATGTGTTCATGTGTGCATGTGCGCATGTGCGCATGTGCGCATGTGTGCATGTGTGCATGTGTTCTGACATCATGTTCAGGTCTTAAGGTGTATTTCCTGTTTTCCTCTCACAGGTGCTGAAGTGGGGCTGGTTCAGTACAGCAGGGAACCTGATGTCACTGAGACAGACAGTGATCATGAGGATAGGTGTGCTGAGGCACAGGCAGGTTGTTCAGGGTCTGTTGTTGGCCCACCAATTGACAGTACACAAGTCTCCACCCCATGCATGCACACAGTCATACTGCCTGTACATCCATCATCACCATTGCCCTTAGCTGAGGGACAGTGTATGGTTGACACTGGCCAGGACAGTGTGGCATCTATGGAACATGTATCAGGACACAGCAGCCATAACCAGATGTCTGGAACAGTACCACATAGGCAGATGCCCAGGGGTTCTCGCCAGATCACTGCTGGTCATCATGCCCCTGGCAGACTGCCACAACTCTTTCAACCACATGCATGTTCCAGGCTGTCATGGAGGCACAGGCACAAAAGGAGCAGTACACCAGACAGGGACTAAGGGCACAGAGGGCTCACAACACCTCTGTAAATGACAGTATCCGTGACCTAGCAGGTGCCATATGTAATTACAGTGAGGTCATTGATAGACGTCGGGGTGAGAGATTGGATGTCCTATACAATGTCATGTCCATGTATCAGGACAGTGCGGGATGGTTGAGACATCGACGTGGACGTATGCCAGCAACATCAGCAGCTGGAGGTCGCCATGTACGTCCAGCAAGTCGCAGCAGCTCCCGTAATGCCAGTACCAGCCCCAGCAATGTTGGGGGGGGGGTTGTCCATATACCGTCCTAGAAGACAACATGGCTCTGGCCAGTCCCAGCAGGGACCTGGATCCAGTGGACATATGTCAACCTCTGAGGATAGTACCTAGTCTGGATTAGTACTTGATACTATCTGTAGCACCCCTGCCAGGCACAGGTTCTGTATCCATGGCCAGAGATGGTAAACTGTAAAGCCTGCCAGATACAGTCTGTAGCTGTCCCACAAATCCCCATATATGGCAGCCACATGGTGGAACTGTGTGCATGCAGACACACACACATAAATCAGAAACCTAAGGCAAACACATACCCGCACACATTACATCAACATTGGCCCATAACAGTACTCATGGCCCTCACACACACACTCACACACACACATGTTTATTGTATGGCTCAGTGTAGGCATCTGGCAAACCAACAACACACCCTGTGTATATGATGAAACCTGTGCCACCCCCTGTCATCTGTAACATTGATGCAGGAACAGGCTAACATGGTGTTGATGCACAGAGTGACTTTGATAAAGTATAGCAATGGCTGAATGTGTAGCATGTTGTCAGCAGTAAAGTGTAATGACATCCTTGAAGGTGTAGCTGAGCAGCCATAATGCATTAAAGCTGTAATTAGCAATGTATTGTTTCCACCAGTGTTTATTCCAATTGTGTTTTGTTTGCCCATGTGCCACTTGGCTGATGTGTGTAGTTGTGTGAGCATGTGTTATACAGTGGACAGTAAGTGTGGGGTGTGTGCAGCACAGGTTTGCAGGTGTACATTTGTGAACATGGTGGAGGTGCACTGTCTGCATGTACGTGCATATTGGACACATGGACAGGGTGACATGCACTGTATTGGCCAGTGTTAACACTCCATAGTTTCTTTTGGTGGCCAGTATGCATTGTACTACACACGTTTTGGAACTTGAGTACGCATGTGTGTGTATGACACGGGTTGACACTATGCTGTGGGTGATGCTTTTGTTCCTATCTGTCATGGTTTGCATTACTAAGGCTAACAGTGTCCCATCTGCATAATCCTGTATTAATGCACACTGTTCACCTACAGGGTTGCATGGACTGTGCTATCACAAACACAAGAAATTCTCACTTATACAGCAAAAGTGCATTAGTCTCTTGGACCCCTGCCATAAACTAAATATATAATAGAAGGTGTGATGTTATACCAAAAAAGAGTTACATACCAAGAAGGGATAACCTCTCTGGTCAGTATCATTTGGAAAATTCAATCCCTCAATAAACATACAAGGCAAGCTCTAAAATACAAAATGGCAACGATTCCAAAGACAACACTAAAGCTGTCTTTACTGTTGTTTATAATCTACAGGGGAAATCTCAGATTGGGTCACAGTTAATGTAAATGGCCACAAAGGGCACTTATCTGACTGACATTACCAATTCCTTGTCAGACAGTTTGAATGTAGATTTCACCACCCTGTCGCTATACAACGGCCACATTTCCAGACCTGCAGAACATAATACCTGATGATTCACAGACACTCTAGTTAAAACATCTCTTTAACAAGGTCCACACCACAGTGGCAGTGGTACTGTACAGTGTACCTGGCTGTGTCATACACAAGCTGACATATGAAGTCACCACTCACCTAAATGCTCTGTCCAGATGTAGCCTCTATACAGGTTACATACATGTGGAATGACGTATGGTAATGGTGTTCGCAGTCCACAAGGGTTGAGCTACAACGTCTTCTTCTCCTTTTGGATGCTCCCATTAGGGGGTCCCCACAGTATATTATCTGTTTCCATGTCTTCCTGCCCTCTGCATCTTGCACTGTCTCACCATCCACCTGCATGTCCTCTCTCACCACAGCCATAAACCTCATCTTAGGCATTCCTCTTTTCCTGTTACCTGGCGGCTTCATCCTTAGCATCTGTTTCACAATATACTCTGCATCCCTCCTCAGCACATGTACAAACCAACTTAATCCTGCCTATCTGGCATGGTCTACTAACCTTTAAACCTGGCCTGACCCTCTAATATACGTATTCTTAAACCTGTCCACCCTCATCACACTCAGTGCAAATGCTAACATAAATTGATTAAGGGTAGAATTACAATAGGTCCTGGAAACTCTATAAGCCAGACCGATGTTATCTGGAAGGCTATGGAGCACAGCATTATGGAACTCATTAACAGAGACATTATGAACCTGCAAACACTGCACCATACCCACTTAGGTTCTCTAAAGGCCAGATCATGGCTCCTACATCTAGTAGACTTCAGGCCAGTCAACATGGCTATAGGTGAGGGAGGGGAGGTCAACACAGCCAAGCTATAGCTCACCAGCAAATCATACCCATCCCACATACTGGTATTAGACATAACCTCAACAGACTGACCATAAACGATTGTTAGATGATGGCTTGACAACTGACGCACAGATGTAGGACACAGAGTAACATTTGCAGCCTCCATGTACTATTCTATGCCAGTAACAAGTGGTATTCACCTGCACTCAGTCCTGGGACCACTCCTGTTTGGCATATAGCTTTCTTAGGTACAAGCAAACACAGTAGGGATATGTCTGCCCATGTTTGATGAAAATGCATACTGTGGGCTATACTTTATTCTCTTAATGACACGCACATCCTCCAAAAGGGTATCATACAGATAGATACCTGGTGTCAAACTCATGCTGTAAAGCTATAAGCCTAAGAAAGAATAGTTATCCACTTTTAGAAAACAAAGTATCCCCAGAGTACCACATAGGTAGTAGTCCCCAAAATGTGGAACATTTACTAATGTATACATAGAGCCATGTGTTAAGTCATCTCTCCTTTGATAATCACATTACCAAAGGGTTTTGGAAATCCCTATGTGGAGCACATAAGCAATAAAGGGTTTGCATGCAGATCCACAGAGGTTGTTGCACACCTACAATGATTAGTCATATTTGCCAGACTTTGCTTACTTTGGAACAGGTTTCAAATATGCCTCAAGCATAAACCCTCACTCACACTCTTCAATAGAAACTGTGATGAGTGGATGTGAATTGGAAGCCATAGCCCAGGGATCACTGCAGTGGTTAAGCTTGTCACAAGCATACAGAAGTGACCTAAGGTCTGGAAAGCACCAGCATGCTCTGGCAAACATAACACATGCGTTCATGGAGAAAGCAGAGTACCCACCTATGAAATACTTGAGGTCACATGTATGTATATGGATTTGCCCCACAGCTACCTAATATGTGTAATGCACATACAGTTGTCATTGTGATATGTTATACACTATAAAAATCAAAACCCACTCTACATTGGCCAACGGTGTCACACACCTGAAGCACAGACACACACAGTAAGAGTAAGATTCAAACTCTTTCCTAACTATATTATGATACTACAGCAGTAGTACGCATTTACATGACGCACTATAAACATTATTGGGATTTCATCTTTCCACAGGTTTATTTGTAGGATGGTGACATCATCGGACTTGACAAAGATGAGTATACCACTTTTAAGGTGTTTGAGTAGTCTCCGAAAAAGGTTGCTCCTCCTCACACACAGTTGGCAAGTGCAGGATTTAAACCCCTACCTAACTACATTATGATACTACAGCAATATGCATTGATATTACAGCAATATGCATTTATATGACACGCTATACACATTACTGGGATTGCACCTTTCCACAGGTATATTTGTAGGATGATGACACCATCGGACTTGACAAAGATGTATATACCACTTTTAAGGTGTTTGAGCAGTCTCCAAAAAGGTTGCATTTCCCCAGGGTGACACGTGCAGGATTCAAACCTCTATCTCCCTACATCACAATACTACAGCAGTATGCATTTACACAACACGCTATACACATTATTGGGATTTCATTTTTCCACAGGTATATTTGTAGGATGGTGACATCACTGGAATTGACAAAGATGAGTATACCACTTTTAAGGTGTTTGAGTAGTCTCCAAAAAGGCTGCTCCTCCCAGGGAGACACACACAGTTGGCAAGTGCGGTGTTCTTAATCTAAACTAAGTACGTCTTTCCACTTCAGCAAGCAATATGGAGTTACAGGGTGCAATACAAACAATACTTGCTGACAGTTTGCACAAAGGTTTTTTTTCATATTTGCTAACCTCAGCAGGCTTATCATACTAGGTGTATTGTGAGTGTATTGTATGCATAGGCCATGACCATATCATATATGGGTTGATGCACCACATGCTGGCACACACAGGGTCAAACCTTGAGTAGCATCTAACCTTCACCTACATGATAGTTTCGTAGTTTCATAGTATAGTACTAGGCTATCTGCCCTGGGGCATTTGTAAGCCTAGCTATAGTGATGTGGCTTTTGCCACCCCATGAAATGGTAAAAAAATGTACAGAATAAAATTAGAATACTGTGCCTCTGTCTAGTAGTGACACAATGAAGGTCCCCTTATATAATAGAATTAGTTTACTGTGCCCCTGTCTAGCAGTGACACAGATGTGACCACTGGGGTAAACTTACAATCTCCCATCCACTCATCAAGATTTCTCTTGAAGAGAGTAAGTGAGGGGCTCTGCCTAATACGAACTGGGATCTTGTTCCAAAGCATGGGAAGCCTCTGGGTTATGAATCTATCCCTCCAGCATGTCCTATTCATACTTGTGCCGAGGTTTAAGTCTTTAGCTCTCGTGGTCCTGATGGATTTGGATTTTTTGAGGTGGAGCATGTCCATCAGATCCTGATTGGACATGGCCTTGTACGTCAGGCAGAGATCACCTCTGAGCAGGCGGTATGCTACTGAATAGAGCTCAAGTTTCTTTAGTCTGGCAGAATAAGACATATGTTGGAGACCCTTGATCCTCTTGGTGAGGTACTTTTGTGGTCTTTCTAGCTGTTGCAAATGCCGGGTGAGGTACATACCAAATGGGGCATTGTATTCAATCATGGGTCTGATGAGGGAGGAGTAAAGGGGTACAATGACATCCCTGGATCTGGATGTGAATCCCTTCATGATGAGGTGTGCAAGGTAGAATGTTTTTCTAACCACTTTGGCAACGTGGGTGTCAAATGAGAGGTCGCTGTCGACTTGGGTCCCTAGGTCTCTGATTACTTTTTCCGTACTCAGTGGGTTGCTGTCTATGTGATAATTTGTGGGTACTTTGTTTTTCCCAAAGGGGATGACTATACATTTTTTGGCATTTAGTTTAAGGCTGTGACTCCGGCACCAGTTGTCCGTTTCTGTGAGGCCTTTTTGTAGGATGTCTGTGTCTGCTGGTGTATCGACTATGGCGCCTAGTTTGCAGTCATCTGCGAACTTTGTCAGCTACAACCCTCCCATGTTTGCTTTAACATCTGAGAAATAAATGCCGAACAAGTGGGGTCCCAGGACAGATCCCTGTGGGACACCACTTGTGACTGGCTTTGAGCCTGACATTGCTCCAGTGATTTTAACTTTATGGGTTCTGTCCTTTAGCCAGTTTGCAACCCATCTAGTGACATAAGGGTTTACGTTTAAGCTGTTGAGCTTATCTATGATGCCTGAGTGGGGTATTGTGTCGAAGGCCTTAGCCAAGTCCAGGTAGGCTGTATGGACTGCTTTGCCCTCATCAATGGCTCTAGTGACTGTTTCGAAAAAGTCAACCAGGTTCAAAAGGCAGGATCTGCCCTTTACAAAGCTGGACTGGGTGGGGTCAAGTGTCTGTAGGTCCCCTATGTCTCTGTTTATGAGTTCCATAATGATTCTTTCCATAGCTTTGCAGACCAGGCTGGTTAAACTTATTGGGCGGTAGTTCCCAGGGTCTGTAGAGGTACCCCCTTTGTGGAGTGGGACCACTGTTGCTGTACGCCAGTGTTCAGGTACATATCCTGAAGTAAGGCTAAGGTTGAATAGCATTTTTATGTGTGGGTTTAGCTCCTCTTGGAGATCACGTAACACGCAACCCGGGATACCGTCAGGTCCCATTGATGCTGTGTTTTTAGCTTTGTTTAGGGCAGTTCTCACTTGGACATCTGAGATGACAGGGAGATTACATTCAGCTGGGATAAGTATTTCTTCTTTTGGGGGTGAGGGAGGGGAGAAATTTGCACTGAACCTGTCAGCCAGAATGTTGGCAATAACTGTGGGTTCAGTGTATTTTTTGTTGTTGTGAACTAACTCTGAGTATATCTGATGGTTTCTGCCCAGGTTTCTAACATAGCTGAAGAAGGCTTTGTGGTTATATTTAGTGTCCTTAGCGATTTTTCTGTCAAAGTTGGCCTTGGATGTTTTTATGAGAGAACGTAGTTTTCTGCTAATGTTGATCAGAGATATCTTCCCTTCGTGGGATTTTGCTCTGACGTGCAGTAGCTTCCTTCTTTTGTTATACAATTTGTTAATGGCTGAGGTCCACCAGACAGGACGCTTGCCTTTGGTGGAGAGGGACTTGGATTTATTTGGGATTGCATGATCCATGCATTCTTCGAGATGTCCATAGAAAGCATTTGTGAAGGATTCGGCATTGTGGGATGTGGTATCCACTGGCACAGTGGGCTTAAAGGATACCATCTCAGTCTTAAGAAGAGTGAAGTCTGCTTTTGAGAAGTTTTTCACTGTGGTCTTTGTGCTGGGGTGGAGGTGGGATATGTATATCCAGGGTGATTAGTTTGTGGTCAGATCTCACTAGTGAGGGTATCCTTCGTGTGGAGCATTTTGTCCCCATGTTTGTGATGATCAGGTCTAGTATATTATCTCCCCTAGTGGGAGAGGTGACTAGTTGTTCCAGTGCATTTGAATTTATGAATTCCAGGAACCTTTGGGCTAGGGTATTAGGGCTAGAATAATGCACCTAATCTATGTTTGGGTAGTTGAAGTCTCCCAGTATGATGGTATTTTGTGATACATTCATATCCTCCAATGTCTTCAGGAAGGCTGAGTGGGGTTCCTGAGATTGGGAGGGTGGTCTGTAACATGCTACCAGTTGTATAGCAGTTTTGCCTATGGTTAGTTGTACCTGTATGGTCTCTGATGCTTCATGTGTTGCTACTAACCTGGAGGTGTGGGTGTCCTTGATGAATATGGACACTCCCCTTTGTGGTTCGGCCCGGGTTTTGGGGCCGAAAAGCATGATACAAGGTATAGCCTGGTAGTGCTGGGGTGCTCTCAGGAGCCTTGAACCAGATTTCAGTTACTGCACAGACGTCGATGTTCTCCATGCTGAGGAGTGCATCGAGTGCCTGCATCTTGAGATTTAGACATCTGGTGTTGAGCAGCATTACCCTTAGTTTTTTTCCATTTTTGTTTTCTAAGGAGGTGGGTTTGCCTTTTGAGCCTTGCCTAAAAAAGGCACTATGGGGGTGGCAAGAGCCTTAGCCAATATCCGGAAGCCCAGTGGCGACAGGTGTAAGCCATCCCTTGCAAAGCAACGTGGCTTGTCCAACATGTCATCCCAGGCAGACAGACATTGGATCCCCTTAGAATGACACCAGTACTTGAGCCAATTATTAAAGCTGATCATCTTGTCTTTGTATTGTGGTATCATTCTTGGTGAGGGCAAGATGCTGCTCAGGGTCAGGGTCATACCAGCCTGGGCTACATAATCGGAGAGCTCCTCTATGTCTCTTTTCATGTAGTCCAGGGAGGTACGTCTCAGGTCATTCATGCCAGCATGATACTGCAATATAACAGAAAGATGATAAACTTCAGCAATTGGTTGAGCTTCTGGTGTCATTCAATGGGGATTCAGTCTCTGTCTGCCTGTGATGACATGATAGACAAGCCTTGTTGCTTCACTACAGATGGTTTGCACCTGTCCCCCCTATGCTTCTGAATACTGGCCAAGGATCGTGCTGTCCCCATATTACCTTTTTTAGGCAAGGCTCAAAGGTTCATAGGTTCATAGGTAGGTACTAGTCTGTCAGCCCTGGGGTCTATACAAGGCCAGCCAAAAAGGTACCCTGGCCTTTGCCCCCAAGCAATTTATTTTCCTGTGCCACTGTCGTGCAGAGACACAGAAGTGATCCCCAGGGTGAATTTCCTATTTCCCATCCAATAATCAAGATTTTCCTTGAAGAGTGCTAATGAGGAGCTTTGTTTGATATAGATAGGTAGTTTATTCTGGAGTATGTGAAGTCTGTGGGACAGGAATCTATCCCTCTGGCATGTTCTGTTTATTGTGGTGACAAGGTGACAAGGTTTAGGTCCCTAGAGCATGTAGGTTCATAAGTTCATAGGTAGGTACTAGGCTATCTGCCCAAGGGCATTTATAAGCCTAGCCAGAATGTGTTGGCTTTTGCCTCCCTTTTAAATTAGTTTCCTGGGCCTCTGTCTAGCAGGGCCACTGAAGTGATCCCAGGGGTAAATTTACAATTTCCCATCCACTCATCAAGATTCTTCTTGAAGAGAGTCTGCAAGGGACTCTGCCTAACATCAACTGGGATTCTATTCCAGAGTGAGGGAATTCTCTGGGACAGGAATCTATCCCTCCAGCACATCCTGTTTATTGCTTTGCTGAGGTTTAATTTACTGGAGCATGTGGCTCTAAGAGATTTGTTTTTCTTGAGGTGGAGCATGTCCATTAATTTCAGGTTGGACATGGCCTTATACGTCAGGCATACATCACATCTGAGCAGGCAGTAAGCAACTGAGTAGAGCTGGAATTTCTTTAGTCGAGCTGCATAGAGCATCTCTTTGAGGCCCATGATCCTCTTGGTGAAGTACTTCTGTGGTCTTACCAGCTGTTGCATGTGCCAGTTAAGGTACATACCAAATGGGGCATTGTACTCCATTATGGGCCTAATGAGTGATGAGTAGAGGGGCACAATGACCTCTCTTGATCTAGAGGTGAACCGTTTTGTGATTAGGTGGGCTACATAGAAGGAATAACTAACCCCTTTGCCAATGTGATTATCAAAGGAGAGGTTACTATCTACCCCAGGTCCCTAATTACATTTTCCGTACCTAGTGGATTACCACCTATGTGGTAATTTGTGGGCACTTTGTTTTTTTCTAAAGGGGATGACTATGCATTTTTTGCCATTCAGCTTGAGGCCATGGTTTTGACATCAGGTATCTGTCTCTGTAAGATCTTCCTGGAGGATGTCTGTGTCAGCCAGAGAGTCAATTATGGCCCCCAGTTTGCAGTCATCTGGGTCAGCCATAGTCCTCCTGTGCTTGTCTGTACCTCAGAGATGTATATACTGAACAGGAGGGGTCCCAGGACCAAGACCTGTGGGATGCCACTTCTGACTGGTTTAGAGTCGGACATGGCACCTGCAACTCTGACCATGTGCGTTCTATCCATGAGCAAGTTGGCCACCCATCTCGTGACATAGGGGTTAATGTCAAGCTGGTAAGCTTGTCTATGATAACATAAAAACACTGTTGGCCAGCAGATACGTGAAATGGAGCAAAACAACAAAAACACGCAATAAGTTACTGAAAATTCATAACTTTAATAGTCAGACCGGTTTCGGCAAATAAATGCCTTCTTCAGTGATACAGAGGCAATACTTCATGAATATTTATAAGCATGCCCAACCAATGAGAAACCCAAACCTACCAATGTAAAAAGTGGTAGGATCCCACACCCAAAATTTCAGTTTCAAGTGTAAAATACTATTAAACATGATATCAAAGAAAAGGTTGATATAGCAGCATGAATCCATAGGATCAGCAATAACAACATAAATAATTAATCCAAAAATAGTGATATATGCAAAAGAAAATATATATCCAAAGAATAAAATAATGATACAACAATCCACTAAACTAACAATAAATACATGGCTAGAACAGGATTCCAAAAACGCATACAGAAATTGATACACCAATAAATGGTAGTGACATAATAAACTAACCAATTGTATAATGAGCATAAATAATGATGATAAAACATGATGAAACATAATAAATGCATACATAAACACCATAGGCATATGTTCATCATGAAAGTTTGTGGATAATAATGATAAACATGTAGTTCTAGATAAAAGGACGTCGAATAAGGTATCCACTGAAGCCTGAAATACATAAATACAATAGTGAATTGTTACATTGAAACATGTGGCATCAGCAATAAATCATACATTACAAATAATATCAATGATTATAAATGATCATTCAGACCTGGTGGGAACAGTGCTCCCAATGTAGTGATCCAGTATTTTTCTTTGTGATTTAAAATGCTGTGCCATCCTTGAGAATTATTCCGATCACCTATGATCCTGTCGATAATCATAAATGTGAATTGAGCATGTGGATGCTTCAATGTGTGATGAAATAGGGCATTATGATCTTTTTTATTCTTGATGTCACTTCTGTGTTCATTGATACGTGTTCTAAGTGGTCTGGACGTTTGACCAACATAAAAGGCCGAACAATGACAAGTATCTAAATATACCACCCAGCTGCTACTGCAATTACCAAATATTTTACAGTCATACACTTTACTAGTATTCTGACTAGTAAATTGTTTAAATTTATGAACCTGTTTACAAGAACCACAGTGACCACAGGGAAAGGTTCCTAACAGCTTATCTATAATGCCAGAGTGGGGAATGGTATCAAAGGCCTTGGTGAGGTCCAGGTAGGCTGTGTAAACTACCTTCCCTTCATCTATGGCCTTGGTAACTATTTCAAAAAAGTCAACTAGGTTTAGGAGGCAGGATCTACCTTTAACAAAGCCAAATTGGGTAGGGTCCAGTATCTGGAGGTTCCCAATGTCTCTGTTTATGAGTTCCATGATAATTCACTCCATAGCTTTGCAGAACAGGCTGGTCAGGCTTATAGGGTGATAGTTCCCAGGTTCTGTTGTGGCACCACCTTTGTGGAGCAGGATGACTGTTGCTGTACACCATTCTTTGGGTACATAGCCTGTGGTAAGGTTGAGTGTGAACAATGAATGTAGGTGAGGGTTTAGTTCCTTTTGGAGCTCGTATAAGACGCAGCCTGGGACACCATCCAGTCCCACTGATGCTGTGTTCTTAGCTTTGGAGAGGGCTGTTTTTACCTGCATGCCCATGAAGTCTGGGGCTCTGCATTCTTCTGGGATGGACATGGGCCCTTTTGGGGGTGAGGGGGGGTGAAGTTTGCACTGAACCTGTCCACCAGGATGTTGGCCATGTCAGTTGGTTAAGTGTATTTTTTGTCATTTTGCAATAGCTGAAAGCATATCTGAAAGTTGCCACCTAAATGTTTGATATAGATAAAGAAGGCTTTGTGGTTATCTTTAGATACCATGCCAATTTTTCTTTAGAAACTGGACTTGGATTATTTTATGAGCGATCGTAGTTTCTTGCTAATAATGATCAGTGATGCTTTTCCTTTTTGGAATTTTGCTCTATCATGTGTTGTTTCCTCCTTCTGTTGTATAGCTTATTTATGGGCAAGGACCACCAAATTGGTTTCTTCTTTTTGGAGGAGTGAGTCTTGGTTTTAATTGGGATGGCTCGATCCATGCATCCCTGTAGATGCTCATAGAATGCACTTGTAAAGGATTCTGCAGATTGGATAGCATTATCCTGTAGCAAGGGAGCTTTGAAACTTTCCACTTTGGTCTTGAGAAGTGTGAAGTTTGCTTTTGAAAAGTTTTTCACTGTGGTTTTGTTGACTGGGGGGGAGTTGGGATGTGGATGTCCAGTGTGATTACTTCATGATCTGATATTACCAGTGAGGGGTTTACCTCTGGTGTGGAACACTGATTCCCCCATGTTGGTGATGATCAGGTCCAGTATGTTGTCACCTCTAGTGGGCATGGTGACCATCTGTTCCAGGCCATTTGTGTATGTAAACTCTAGGAAGCATTGGGCAAAGGACTTTGCACTCAAGTAATTCTCCCAGTCAATGTTTGTGTAGTTGAAATCTGCTCATATCATGGTGTTTGGTAGGACCTTTATATTTCCCAGTGTTCTCAGGAATACTGAGTGAGGGTCCTGAGACAAGGTATGTGATCTATAGCAGGCTATGATCTGATAAGCAGCTTTGCCCAATGTTAGTTGCACTTGCATGGTCTCCAAGGCCTCGTGCTGTGCCACTAACCTGGAGGTGTGGGTATCAGTTATGAAAACAGATACACCCCCTCCTTTAGTATTTCAGTTTGGGTTTTGTGGCCGATGCTCAGAGGGACTGAGATTTCTTTAAGTGGAGCATGTCCAACAGTTCTGTGTTTGACATAGCTTTGTATGTTAGGCAGAGATCACCTCTGAGTAGGCGATATGCCACAGAGTAAAGCTGTAGTGTTTTGAGACGGTCTGTGTATGGCATGTATTTGAGGCCACTAATCCTCTTTGTGAGGTATTTCTGCAGGCTTTCAAGTTGTTGTAGATGTCTTGTGAGGTACATAGCAAAAGGGGCATTGTACTCTATAATGGATCTAATGATGGATGAGTAGAGGGGAACAATTACGTCTTTTATTCTGCATGAGACACCTTTTGTGATGAGGTGTGCCCCATTGAAGGATTTTCTGACTACTGTGGCAATGTGATTATCAAAGGAGAGTCTACTGTCCACCTGTGTCCCAATGTATCTTATCACACTTTCGGTGTTAAGTATACTACTACCTATGTTGTAGTTCATGGGTACAGTGTTTTTACCAAAGTGGATGACAATGCACTTTTTGGCATTGAGCTTGAGCCCATGGCTTTGACACCAGGCATCTGTCTTAGTGAGGCCTTTTTGTAGGATGTCCACATCGTTAGTAGTCTCAATTATGGCTCCTAGTTTGCAGTCATCTGGGAACTTCATTAGCCAGAGACCTTCCATGTTAAGCTGTACTTCAGGGAAGTAGATACCAAACAGGACAGGACACAGGACTGAACCTTGTGGTACTCCGCTTGTCACAGGTCCAAAGTCGGACTTGGAGTCTGCTACTTTCACAGTGTGGGTTGTGTCAGTCAGCCAGTTGGCAACCCATCTTGTGACATAGGGATTTATACCTAGTTTAGTGGGTTTATCCATAATTCCAGAGTGGGGGATGGTGTTGAAAGGTGTAGCAAGATCTAGATAGGCTGTGTGAACCACCTTACCCTTGTCTATGGCTTTGGTGACTACTTCAAAGAAGTCTATCAGGTTTAGGAGACATGATCTGCCTTTTACAAACCCAAAATGGTTGTGGTCCAGAGTTTGGAGATTACCAATGTTTTTGTTTATAAGTTCCATGATGATACGTTCCATGGCCTTGCAGACTAGGCTCATCAGACTAATGGGACACTAATTCCCGGGGTCTGTGGTAGCTCCCCCTTATGTAGTGGGATAACCGTCGCTGTGCGCCATTCAGCAGGCACAAAGCCTGAGGTGAGACTATGATTGAACATGGTATATAGGTGTGGTGCCAGTTCGTTCTGTGGTTCATGTAGAACGCAGCCTGGGATGTAATCTGGTCCCATGGATGCTGTGTTTCTGGCTTTGGAGAGTGGTTTTTACCTGTGCAGCCATGATGACAGCAACTTTGCATTCTTCCAGTATAGAGATGTGCTCTTTCATGGGTGAGGGAGGGGGGGTAAAGTTAGCACTGATCCTATCTGCCAGGCTGTTGGCAATATCAGTTGGGTCTGTATATTTAGTGCCATTGTGCTGTAACTCAGAGCAGATCTGAGTGTTGCCATTGAGATTCTTGACATAGCTATAGAATGCTTTGCGGTTGTCTTTAGAATCAGTGTCAACTTTGTTTTCGTAACTAGCTTTGGAGGATTTTATCAGGGATCACAGCTTCTTCCTGAGGCTGACCAGGGAGCTCCTCCACTCATGGGATTTTACCCTATTTTGCAACAGTTTCTTCCTTCTGTTGTGCTGTTTGTTTATGGCAGGGGAACAGCAGATTGGTTTCCTTTTCTTGGAGGATAGCGTCTTGGTTCTGTTTGGGATAGCACGATGCATACACTCATGTAAGTGCTTATAAAGTGCAATTGTGAAGGATTCAGTAGTCTTAACAGTATTGTCCATCTGCATGGGTGTCCTGAAGTTCAGCACTTCTGTCTTAAGAAGCATGAAGTTGGCTTTGGAGTCATTTTTTAACATGGTTTCCTTAATGGGGGGTGGGTTCAGAATGTGGATATGTAGGGTAATTAGCTTATGGTCAGATGGGACCAATGAGCCGTTGACTTCAGGTGTGGAACACTGGTCACTCAGGACAAACCAAACCCCATAACCAACACAAATAACCACAAAGTTAGCTAAATGCTACTCATTGCCAGAAGTCTCAGCCTTCAGATGCACACACTCGAGGCACATCTCAGTATGGAGAATATTGATATCTGTGCAGTAACAGAAACCTAGTTCAAGGCTCCAGAGAGCACACCTGCACTACCAGGATACTACTCATTCCATACCTTCCAGCATCAGAACCTGGATCATAGCACATAGGGTGGGGATGTATCCATATTCATCAAGGATACCTACACCTCTCTCTACATGCTCTGTACAGGATATGTACCCATAGAATGTTGCACAGCAACATTCTTCACACTCCACAGGGGTGGGGCCACAAAAACCCCTTGGCATTCATGCTCTATGAGCCTGATGAGTCTGCTCTTTAAGGCAATGGAGCCAATCATAATAGAAGTCAACAATAAAGAGATTGTGAACTTTCACACAGTTGAGCACAACCAGTATGGCTTCATCATATGCAGATCACACCTCCTGAACTGGGTTGATTTCTTTGAGACCATTACCCAGGCTACAGATGATTGAAATGAGCTCATCACAGCCTACCTATACCTCATTACAGCCTTTGACACCATTCCCCAGTTAGGTATCATAGATGAACTCACCAACCTGGGCATGAATCCATACATCACAAGATGGATTGCAAATTGGCTCACAGATAGATCCCACAAATTAAGAATTGCTGGCTAAATGTCAGACTCTACACCGGTAACAACTGGTGGCCCCCAGGGTTCAGTCCTGGGGTCCCTCCTGTTTGGTATAGACTTCTCAAATGTACATGCCAACACAGGAGGGTTGTGGTTGACTAAGTTTGCTGGGAACTGTAAAGTGTTTGCCATAAGAGATTCCCCGGATGACAAAAATATTCTCCAGAAGGGATTCTATGAGACAGATGTGTGGTGTCAGAATCATGGCCTCAAGCTCAGTGTGGAGGAATGCATAGTGATCCCCTTTGGTGAAAACAAAGTGCATACAAACTACCACATAGGTGTTACCCCCTTAAAACTGACAAGGTAATAAGGGATCTGGGGACACATGTAGATAGTTATCTTTCCTTTGACAGCCACGTTGCCAAAGTGATTGGGAAATCCTATGTGGCTTACCTAATCAACAAAGGGTTTGCATCAGGATCTGAAGAGGTAGTGGTGGCCCTCTACTCTTAAGTCATCAGACCCATCATTGAGTACAATGCACCATTTTGGATGTACTCGACTACGCATATCCAGCAGCTGTAGAGACCACAGAGGTACCTCACCAAGAGGATTACTGGCCTCAAACAGTTGTGTTATGCAACACAACTGGTAAAACTAAATCTGTTCTTCAATGCGTACTGCCTACTCATAGGCACACTCAGCCTGACATACAGAGTCATGTCCAACACATAACTGCTGAGCATGTTCCATCTACAGATAACAAAATTGAGTCGCCCTACACACTCCAGGGATATGAACCTCATCACAACAATGAATACAACATGCTGGTGGGATAGGGTACCATCCCAGACACTTGCCTTACTGTGGAACAGAGTCCCGATATACATCAGACAGAGCCCCTCGCTGACGCTCTTCAATAGAAACCTTGATGAGTGGATGGGAAACAAACAATTCACGCAAGGCATCACATCAGCAGCCCCACTAGAAAGGGGCTTAGGGTACTAACTATTAGAATGAGGGCTTGGGAGACTACCCAATGGGGTGGTGAAAACTGCACAACTTGCCTAGGCTAACATATGCCTTAATGAAGATAGGTTCATAAGTTTGTAGTAGACTATGTGACAGGTACATGTCTACAGATAGCAGATATGTACTTCATTGTACCGTCATGTTGTACAGCAGGCACATGGACCACATACACTGTAATGCTTACATATACTGGTGGCTGTTATGTACACTGAGTGAGATGTGCACCTCATGTCTTTTGTGCCATTGGGATGTGTGCTGGGTGAGACAGTCCTGGATGGCTCCCTGCACCATCTCACACACACACATCTCTGCCCATCCATCTTTGGCTTATTATTAGTATGGCCAGAGTGTGCAGCTATCACCACCCATGGAGTTCGTTCCCTAGGCCTCTGTGTAGTAGAGCTGATGAAGTGATCCATGGTGTGACAGTTCTGTTTCACATACACTCATCAAGGCTCCTCTGGAAGAGTGTCAGTGGGGGACTCAGCTTAATGTAGGTTGGGAGGGAGCCTGTTCCAAAGAAAGGGAAGTCTGTGAGTTATTAATGTATCCCTCCAACATCTTTTATTTATTGTTATGATGATGATATCCCTAGAGCATGTAGTACAGTGAGCTTGGGGTTACTTCAGATAGCACATGTACATCTGTTCTGCATTGGACATGGACCTGTCTGTTGGGCAGATATCACCTGAGTAGACAGTATGCAACAGAGTACAGATTGAGTTAAAGTCAGTCTTGTTGCATGGGGCAACTGTTTGAGGCCAGTAATGCTCTTGTTGAGGTACGTCAGTGGTCTTTCCAGCTGCTGAAGGTGCCTAGTCAGATTCATCACAAGTGTGTTGTGGTACTCTATGATGGGTCTGATGACTGCTGAGTAGAGGGAACCTCCTTTGACCTACATGCAAAGACCTTGACAGTTTGTGGGAACATATAGCATAATTTTCTAACCACTTTGTGAATGTGTTTCTGGAAGTAGTGATGACTATCCACATGTGTCCATAGATCCCTTATTATTACCTCCATATTAAGGGTATTGGCAACTATGTGGTATTTATATGACTGTAGCTCGAGCCCATAAGTTTGACACCACATCTGTCTGACTGAGACCCTTTTTAAGGATGTCTCTGTTGTCCCACACATCGATTATGACAACCTTTTTGCAGTCATCCACAAACCTTGCTAAACATAGCCCTCATGTTTGACTGTATTTCTGAAAAGTATAAACCAGACAGGAGGGGTCCCAGGACTGAGCCATGGAGGACAGCAGTTGTTACCAGCTTGAACAGGAGACCACAATTCTTACCTTGTGGGATCTATCTGTGACCCAGTTGGAAATCCATCAGATGACATATGTGTTTATGCACAGGTTGTTGATTTTGTGGATGCAACATGTGTGTGGGATGTTGGAAAAGGGCTTTTCAAGGTCTATGTAGGCCGTGTGTAGATCATTTCATTGATGCATGTCCTGGGTGACTGCCTTGAAAACTGTCTAGCAGGTTTAGGAACCATGATCTGCCCCTGACCAAACCAAAATGGGTAGGGTTGGGTGTTTGTAGGCTTTCAATAGCTCTGTTTATGAGTTCCATAATGATAGACTCCATGGCCTTGCACATCAGACTTATTAGGCTGATAAGACAGTAGTACCCATGGTCTGTTGTGCACCAACACTTGTGGAGTGTGCCAAACATTGCTGTAACCCATTCAACAGTTTCATATCCTGTACAGATGGTGAGTCTCAACAGACTGTTCAGGTGCAGGGTCTGTTTGTTTTGGAGTTCACATATGACACACCCAGGGAAACCATGTTATCCCATACATGCCGTGTTTTTAGGTTTGGAAAGAGCTGTTTAACCATTCTATATGTGATTTCTGGGTTTTCACAATCGCCAGGTATGATAATGGGCCCTATTGTCAGTGAGAAGGGGTTGAATATATATGAACCTGTCTGACAAGATGTTGGCAATGTCAGTCATGTACATGTATTCCTTTACAGTTTGCACTGACTCAGAACATATATGAGTTTACATTGATATTTATGACATAGCGAAAGACAGCTTCATGGTTCTCTATGGACTGTTTGACCATGGCTTGGATAATGTTAGAAGTGCTCATTGTTTCTTGATTATACTGATCAGAGTATTATTGATCTTCTTTGGTTTTACACTTCCTTTGAACAACTTAAGTACTTGGAGTACATAGTTTGATTATGACAGGTGTCCAATATATTATATGGATTTGTTTTCATATCAGTGTGTGCACAAGGCAGGATTGGTGAATAGTGACAAGTGTCTGGAGTAAGAACTGCAACTGCCAGATATGTGTGGCCCACTGCTGTACTCTGACATGGCCTAAGTGTGTGAGCATGCCCAGTATGAACTTTCAGTATGTTGCTGACTGAAATTTGCTAAATTTGTTTAAGTGTGTGAGCATGCCCAGTATTAGCATATATACTATATGTGTGTGAAAATCAAGTTAGTTTTTACTTCAGGGCTCACCTTTGTGTTGCACATCGACAAGATACACAGTGTGCCTGCAAAGCTTCCATGAGTCATTCTACATACAGTGGGGACAGCTATTATTTGTACATTTCTACCAGGGGGGGCACGCCTAATTGTTACTGTGGGTGTACATAGGATGAAGGGTTCACCTGACACTTATACACATTTGCTAGGCCTGCACTGGTATGTCAGGTACTCCATTTCAGTCTGTACTGTTGCCTATCGTACTGGCTTGAGGCATACCAATGTACTGCAGACCTTAGCTTCCAATTACATGCATATCAGTTTGTGACTTCATAGCCTACCCAACCCACATCACACTGCCTGGCCTGCCGTTATCTCTCTGGATAGGCCTGGGGAGAGGTTACTCATATGCCTCTTCAGAGGGCATGATACAGCATTTGTTTGTGTTTGTCTACATTTGTCCTGCTGGCTGTGACTGTTAGGTATGTGACCCCCCTACAACTAGTATGTGTGAGTGAGTTAAGTTGTGTCGGTGCCAGTGAAATGCTGTCATGGCTTAGTGGTTCAGTACTGTGACTATAGTGCACAGTATCCTGAGTTCAAGCCCTGTCACTGCTTTTTATTTTCCTGCTGGGCAGACCAGACTGCTTAAGGAACAGTAAAGCAGGTGTGAGCGTGTTTACCCGACTTTGTTCAACTTTGCCCGACTTTTCCTGACTTTGCCCGACTTTGCCCAACATTGCCCAACATTGCTCAATGATGCCCGACGTTGCGCTGGTTAGTGTGGTGCACAGCTACACCCAACTGAATTTAAATATGCTCAATACTGGTAAAATGTGCTTAGCAGTGCTTTATATTGCTTAAAATAGGGCACTCATGCTCCAGGTGGTGCTGCGGGGCTGCCTATGTTGGATGCACATGGTACACTCCCTATACATGTTTGAAAACAGGTAGTGTCAAGTTAGGTATCCCTTTTACTGTATGTGCGAGTCAGAGAGATGTGTCATTTCCAGGGTTCCTACTGAGTCAGTGTATGTGCTATACGTTGCCTCTTTGCTAAGGCCAGGGCATACTAGGCATGCCTCCTTCTGCCTACTGGGGCAGGCTCAGGTTGTTCCTCCTCCGAGTCACGCTGTGCCTGTGTAGGCCTTGACAATGGTGGGGTGCTGTTTGGCCCTGCCCCATGCTGTTCCTGCTGCAGCTGTTTTCACAGGATCATATTGTGTAGCATAGCACATACCATGACAATTTGGGTACATGTAGTTGGTGAGTACTGCAAGGCTCCACCAGATGTGTCCAGGCACCGGAACCGTGACTTGAGCATCCCAAACACACGCTCAATAATGTTTCTTGTTTGTGCGTGTGCCTCATTATGGAGTTCTTGTTCAACTGTGTCTGCATTTCTGATGGGTGTCATCAGCCATGGCTCCAGTGCATATCCAGCATCCCCCACTAGGTGACCGTCAGGATGTCCCCATTGGAAAATCTCTGGTACAGCTGCGTCAGATGCCAGATGTGGGAATCGTGATAGCTTCCAGGGCAGCCAGCACACAAATTCATTATTATGTCCTGGGCATCACACACAACCTGGCAGTTGATGGAGAGGAAGCCCTTGTGGTTGATGTAGACCCTACCCCGCTCACCGGGTAGTGCTATGATGTGTATGTGTGTACAGTCTATTGCACCCACTACCTCAGGGTATTTTGCTATTTGGTGGAAAAGACACATATGGCTGGCCAATGCCTCAGGGGAATTGGGGAAATGTACATGCTCACCAACATGCTGACATGGCATCCAGGAACTGGTGCAGTACCCTGGATGCTGATGCCTGTGAAACCCCCATCATATCACCAGTTGGTCTCTGGAAGGTACCTGTAGCTAGTATATGTAGGCCAACAAATACCTTGGTATCCACTGGGATAGGTTCCCCTCTGTTGGTTCTGTGTGTGAGGCGTAGCCGGCACAGCTCAACAATTTGCTGCAGGAGGTCTCTGTCCACTCTATAGTGCTCCACTATCTCCAGCTCATGTAGCCCCTGGTAGGATACCCTGGGTCTGTACACTCTTCTCCGTCTCCTAACTGTGGGTTGCTCAGCAGTATTCACAACATCACCACCCTTAGCACCTTGCACATGTTGGTTTATGATAGCAAGAGCAGCCCCTAACATTTTGTCTGACTTTAAGGTTTTTAAGCTTTTCTTCTTTGTATACTGCAGTGTTGCAGAGTTCTTGGGAAAAAACAGGGAAGAATGCTGCTTGCAGAGTTTAAAGTGCTAGGCTGGGCTGGGCTAGTCTACTGCCTGTGTAATTGGCTGATTCTGATATATTTCACCTGGCAGCTCTGCTAATTCTCCTTGGTTAACTTCCTACTACTTCTTTTCCTTCCTTTTCCCTTTCTGTTTCCGCCCGGGGCAGCGCAAACAAGTGCAAACACGTGCACACGGGTGCACACGCGCACGCACATGCTGTGTGCCCCTTTGCAAGAAATGTCAGATATTTTCATGGCGTACACCTTTGGTTTTTGGTTTTCAAAAAGGACAACTGTAGACACGCCTCTTGCAATTCTGAGCAACTCAGGGCAAACACAGCACACTGTGCTCCAATAAGCATACAGCCTTTCTGACATACACCCTCATGATGTCACCTATCTTCTACTCTACTACTCACCTACTCCTACACTTGCACTCTTGGGACATGGCTCACATGCTGGGGAAAATTGGGATTCACTATCCTTATCCTCATTTCTATAGGATTGCCTACTAATGCTTGGTTACATCTGTAACACTGAGCTCCCCCCCTTAGCAACCAGTACTCAGTGGCCATGTTGTCTTCAGCTTGCCATTCTCCTGCATGGCAAGATAAGCTTTTTAGTGAAAATGCCTATTTGTGGCTATTTTGAAATAATTTTATTATTTTTTTAAGTGCCGCACGTTTGTGCGGCGCTGCGCTATGCTTAAACATCGGAGAGCGGGGAAAAAAATTAGATTTTAATCATTTTAAACACTTAAAATGCCAGTGGCCATTGGCATGCTTCCTCAACTGGATGCATCCTTTATTTGGAGCTGTCATAGCTTTGTTTAGCAATTTGCAGAACGGTACTCCATTACCAACGGAGTACATTTCTGCAAATAACACTACTCTTCCACGGACAGGTTAGTGTTTCGTGGATTGCAATTTTACCTCATTTGCATAGCTTTCAGCAGCAAATGAGGTAATTTGCATACCATGACGCTGTCCATGCAAGAGCAGCTTTAGAAGCTCTCATGCACGCCCCTGCCGGCTGTTGCTGGATCGCTCGGCAGAAATATTGGCTGCCTGACGTCTTACTCTACTCTACAACTCTGTGTAATCTTTTGTAAATCCGGCCCAGAGACAACTTTTATTTATTTATTTATTTATTTTATTCTACATTTGTTTACCGGAAGAGTCCGACTGGGCATAAAGCCCTTTTTCAGCAGAGGCCCGGGGAGAAAAGCTCCAATGTTAGTAAACTATTTTGTTAGTAGAAAGAAAATTGTATAATATAATAAAGAAAAAATAGTAACAGACATTCATAATGGTAAAAATACTAGAACAGAATAAATTGGACAAGTGGGAGACAAGACCAATAACCTTGTATAACAATGCTTCTAGAAGACGGTTTATTTATTTATTTATTTTATTTATTTTACATTTGTTAATCGGGAGAGTCCAACTGGATAGTTGTCCATTTTCAGTGGAGGCCCGGGGAGAAAAGCCCCAGAGCAGTTAAATTGTTAACATATAATATAAGACAGCAAGTTTAACAAAAGGGACATTTGCCAACATTCACAGGATACATTTTTTATACACCTTATAAAAGTATAAAACAGCAAATATAACAAGAAGGCAGAATTGACAACTTACACAAGACATTTTTGCACCTGAGAGAAAATATATGTACAACTGGTTTACTTGTCAGTGTTGAGAGTTTACATTTACCCATGTAGACAGTAATAAACCAGTAGATACGCTGTTACTCTAGTTGCTGAAAACAGAGAATAATGAGTTGCTATCCAGGGGTGGTACAGGTGCATAATCTGTGATTCAGGAAGTGTGTTGTAAGTAGTTTTTTAAATTGAGTTGAGGAGTTATTACTTATTATGTGGGCTGGAAGAGAGTTCCAGATTTTAGAGATTAGTGGCTATTAACGGATCTACCTGACTCATTGCTGAACTTTGTTACCTTAAGGGGGTGTTGGGTACTTGATCTTAAGGATCTGGTAGTGGTGTAGGATTGAAGTAGTTGTTGCAGGGCAGGGGTGTTGTCTGGATAATGCAGTACTTTGTGTGCGAGTGATAGCTGATTGACTTGAAGTGCCAGTGGGAGTTCTAGCCAGTTGAGTTTTTTGAGGCTTTCACAGTGGTGGGTTCTAGAAGATGAACCTCTGGCAAATTTAGCTATTTTATTGTAACAACTGTCTAATTTGTTTAGCTCTGTTTTTCAGAGATTGGTAAGCATGGGGGAGGCGTACAATAGGGTGGATAGGAGGTGTGTCCTGTCTGTGGTAATCTTGGAGTGACTGGAGAGAAACTGTTTGTTGAGATAGAGTAGACACATTTTTGTGAACCCTTTTTATAGTCTGGGAGATGTGAATGTCGAATTTAAGGTGATTGTCAATTTCCAGGCCTAGCAGTTTGATGTGAATGCTGGGTGTGATGGTGGTGTTGTGTGAGGAGATTGTAAAGTTACATGAGGGGGATGGAGATCTATGAAGGCTGAAGAGGAGTAGTTTAGTTTTGGCTGGGTTTAGAATGGGGTTCTGGTTGATGATCCATGTTTCAGCCAGGGAAAAGCATTCTTGTGTTTGGGAGAGGAGTTGGCCTAGGGATTTGGCTGCACAGATTATGGTGATATCATCTGCATATTGGACTATTGAGGCTTTGGGAATGGTGGATGGTAGTTGATTAGTAAA
Source organism: Protopterus annectens (assembly GCF_019279795.1). Taxonomy (NCBI): domain Eukaryota; kingdom Metazoa; phylum Chordata; order Ceratodontiformes; family Protopteridae; genus Protopterus; species Protopterus annectens. The sequence goes on from NC_056726.1 coordinate 1,434,727,393, forward strand.
TAGGATGAAGAGTAGACGACCCAGGATGGAGCCCTGAGGTACCCCTAAAGAGACAGGCAGTAAGGGAGAGAGCTGATTTTGCCATTTTACAGCTTGTTGCCTACCATCTAGATAGCTCTTAAACCAAGAAATAGTGGAGATACTGAGGTTTAGGGTGGTTAGTGTATGAAGCAGTTTTTCATGGTTGACCATGTCAAAAGCTTTGGATAAATCTAAGAGTGTAGCAGATCCTATTAGCAGCTGTTTCTGTGGTTATTGACAGTATTAGTGAATGATGTAAGCATGGTGGTGGTACTATGGAAGGGTCTGAAACCATGTTGCTGAGTGGATAGTACTTTGTTTTCTAAGAGGTACTTCATCAGTTGCATGTGGACAACTTTCTCTAGAAGATTTGATAGGGGGGATAGTATAGCTATAGGACAATAGTTACTGAGTTCTACAGAGCTACTCCTTTTGTACAGTGGTGTTATATGAGATATTTTATGAAGCTGGGGTACTTTGCACTCAGAGATAGATATGCTTATTAGTATGGAGACAGGATAGGCTATTGCTTCCACAGCTAGTTGAAGATATTCTGAAGGTAATTTATTGGTGACTGTAGAGGTTGGCTTAAGTTTTTGGAGTAGTTTTTGTATGATCTTGGTTGGCAATGAGTTGAAGGTAAAGATGGGGTGACTGAGATTTATTTTGGGTGAAGAGGGTGTTTTTGTTGAGGAGGTGTTGTTGGGGCTCAGTTGGCTGTTGGCTAGGTTCTGGATAGTTTATGTGAAGAATTTGTTTGAGCTGTGTGGGGATATTGTCTTGGTTGTTCACTATTTTGGGGGTGGAGGGTCATATTCCCTGGTGCAGTACAGTGTTGACAGCAGCCCAGAACTTTTTTGGGTTGTTTATATATTTATTCTGAATATTTTGGTAGTAGGAGATTCTGTCAGTTTAATAAGTTGTTTGACTTTGTTACGTAACTGAAGGTATGTTTGTCTATTTGGGATTTGCTTTTATGATAGTTTCATGCTTTGTTCCTATCCCTGAGGAATGTTTTAGTATCTAAAGTTAGCCAGGGGGCATGTTTAGTTCTGATTCTTGTGGTTCTGGGGAGGGGAGCATGATGATTAAGTATGTTAGTGAAGGTAGTATTGAAGTATAATACTACTTCATCAAAGTCTAAAGTTTTTAGGGGGGGTCCAGTTACGTAGTTTTAAGTCATTATTGAAGTTGAGTTGGTTGAAGTTTTTTCTATTCCTACATTGCCTGATAGTTGCTTGGGTCAGTTGGGGAGTTTTGCTTCTTAGTAGAAATGCAGCTTGGTGGTTGCTGAGAGTATCTGGCAGGCACCCGGCGTGAGATATATGGGAAGCATGAGATACCAGTATCCAGTCTAGTATAGACTGATGTTTGGTTCTCTTGTCTGTTCTACTGGGGGAAGTTGTAAATTGGGTTAGTCCATGTAGGTTGATGTGGGAGAGAGATTTTTGACTGGAGCAGTTATCCCAGTCAATATTAAGGTCGCCTGATATAATGTTTTCTTTGGGAAAGGTGTTATCTATCCATTCTAGGAGTTTTTCTGTGGTGGGAAATATTGTTGCCTGGGGGGATATAGCATCCTATAATGTTGGTATGCTTATGTGGGCTACGTTTCAGTTTAGTGAGGGTGAGTTCAGTGGTATCTAAGTCTGGGGTTGTTATGCCTAGTTTTTCTAAGATAAGGTGAGTTTTATATAGTATGGCTACTCCTCCACCCCTTTTTCCTACTCTGTCATTTTTGATTATATTGTAGCCTGGTGCTGTGATTTCATTATTGTCAATTTATGGCTTTAGCCAGGTCTCTGTCAGAATCACAATATCTGAATGGTAAAAGGAGATTAAGGCAGAGAGGACATGGACCTTGTTTAAGATGCTTCTAACATTTAGATTTATGATGAGGAGTGAGTTTGTGGGCCTTTGGAGTAGGGTTTTATTTAGGTCAGGGATAAGTATGTCTGTAAGTATGGACCTGGGTTTATTTATTTATTTATTTATTTATTTAAATTTGTTGACGGGGAGTGTCCGACTGGACGTAGGTCCATTTTCAGCGGAGGCCCGGGGGGAAAAGCTCCACAGTTAAAATAAACAGACAGTATTTACATTGGATTACATAGTGATTAACAATTTACATAGCATTTACTTACAACATATTTACAGATGAAGAGCATAGTACATCAGTAGACAACTAGAATCTTTATCTGTGAAGTGCATAACAGACATTAACAAATGTTACAAGAAGAAGAAGTTCCTGCTGTATAATAAGTACTGGCTTATGAGCATCTGAGCTTGCTATAATCAAGGTAGTTAGTGGAGTGGAAAGAAAGGTAGTGGTTGGATGGGGTGGATGATATTAGAGTGGGAGTTGCAAGGGCATAGGCAGCATGTTTTTAGTTGTGCTTTTAGTAAAGTTTTGAAGTGGGTGCATGATGGTATGGAGGTAATTGTGGGTGGGAGTGAGTTCCATAATTTGGCTATGGCGCAAGAGAATAGTGCTTCACCAGCAGAGTTATTGGCTTTCGTGATCTGCAAGTGATTTTTGCTGCTGGATCTTAGTGGTCTGGTGGTGCGATAGGGTTGGAGTAGATTCTGGAGGGATGGGACATTTAGTGGATGGTTTACTAGTTTGTGGGCGAGTGAGTGTTCATACCACTGAAGGAGGTGAGGGAGTTCAAGCCAGCCCAGTTCAGCAAGTGAGAGACAGTGGTGACTATGGTAGGATGCCCCTGTGGCGAATTTGGCAATTTTGTTGTAGCAGGTCTCTAGCTTGTTTAGATCACATTGCCTTAGGTTGGTATATATTGGAGAGGCATAAAGTAGGGTGGAGATAAGGTGGGAATTTGCTATTGAAATCTTTGCTGCTTTGGTGAGAAATTGCTTATTTCTGTATAACGCTCCTAGTTTTTTGTGGACTTTTTTATGGTCATGGATATGTGAATGTCAAATTTTAGTTTATTGTCTATTTCCACTCCTAGCAATTTGGTGTGTTCAGTTGGGTATATAGTGGTGTCATCTTTTGCCGTGATGTTAAAGTGAGAGTTGTTTTGAGTATGTTTGGCGGGTTGGAAGATGAGTAGTTTAGTTTTGTTTGGGTTGAGTATTAATCGGGCATCGGATAACCATGTTTCAACAGAGGAAAAGGCTTCCTGTGTGACTTTTTGCAGTTTTGGTAGGGACTGGGCTGAGCAGATGATGGTTGAGTCATCTGCGTATTGTATGAGTGTGCCATGTTTGGTGGCAGAGGCTAGATTATTGGTGTAAACAGAGAAGAGTAGGGGTCCAAGGATGGATCCTTGGGGAACCCCTATGGAGACAGGTAGTTGGGGAGATATGTCATTCTGCCATACAACGGATTGTTGGCGGTCAGACATGTAACTCTGAAACCAGTTGGTGACTGATTGTGAGAAGGATAGGTCATTGAGGACAGATATAAGTTGTTTGTGTGGGACCATGTCAAATGCTTTAGATAGGTCTAGGAAAGTAGCAGAGGAGAGATAGCCATTGTTTTTATGCTGAAGGATAGTGTTAGTAAAGGAGAGTAAGGCAGTGGTGGTGCTATGGTTTGGTCAGAAACCATGCTGAGTGCTGGAAAGGAGGTTGTTAGTAAGGAGGTAGTCTGAGACCTGAGAGTGTATGCATCTCTCTAGTATTTTGGAGAGTGGAGAGAGAATAGCTATGGGGTGGTAATTGGTTAGTTCTGTGGAGGGTCTGCCTTTGTGGAGGGGAATTATATGTGATACTTTCCACAGTGTGGGAATGTAACTTTCTGACAGAGATCGGTTAATCAAGATGGATACTGGGTAGGCCAGAGCATCAGCTGCGATTTGTAGGTATTCACTTGGGAGGTTGTCTGCTGCTAATTTGGTGGGTTTAAGTTTAGTTAAGAGTTTTTTTATGTTGGAGGTAGGTACAGGAGAAAAAGAGAAGGCAGTGGGGAGATTACTAGTTGAAGGTGTGGGTTGGAGGGAGGGTTGTGTTGTTTAGCTAGTGATAGTATGGTTTGGGTGAAGTGTGTATTGAATGAGGTAGCAATATTTTCTGAGGAGTGAGGGATGTTAGGAGGTGGGGTACTGACTTTAACTGGGTGGAGGATGGAGTTTATGGAGGACCAGAATTGTTTGGGGCTGTGTTGCGAGGAGTCTAGGGCAGACTGGTAGTATTGGGATTTGTCCTGTTTTATTAGCTTTTTGACTCTATTGCGTAGTTCTAGGAATTTCTGTCTAGCTGAGGGGGTTTTGGTTTTGTGCCAGTGCTCCCAGGCTTTATCCCTGTTTTTCATTTCTCACTTAGTGGTTTTCTGTAGCCATGGGGAGGGTTGTGCTTTGGTTCTGGAAAATCTTATGGGGGCATGGTAATTAAGGATGTTCAGGAAGGTAGTATTAAAAAAGCCAACTGCATCATCTAGACTGAGGTACTTTAGAGGATGCCAGTTACATTCTTTGAGGGATGAGATGAATGTGAGTGGGTTAAAGTTTAGTTTTTTACGTATTTGACGGTAGATGACAGGTTTAGCTTGGTATAGGTATTTTTTGAGTAGGAATGTTAGGGAGTGATCACTGAGGCTATCTGATAAGCATCCTGTTATATATGACTGGGGGCTCTTACTGACTAGTATCCAATCCAGGGTAGTGTGCTTGGTGGAGTTTTTATTTATCCTGGCTGGTGACTGGACTAGTTGAGTGAAGCCATGAAGGTGTACATGATGGGTTGGATTGTTGCCAGAACAGGATTGCCAGTCAATATTGAAATCACCTAAGATGATAGTTTCTTCGGGGAGATGGTGGGTAGACCAGCTGAGGAGGTTTTCTAGGGGAGGGATGTTTTGGCCAGGTGGGAAGTAGCTTCCAATTATGTTGATGTTTTTGTTTTGGTTAATTTTGAGGTTGGTATATATTATTTCTTCATTGCCTATTTGTGGAGCTGATGATTTTAAGATCTGGATGTTTAGATGCTGTTTAAATATTATAGCTACACCACCTCCTTTTTTGTTTAGCCGGTCTACTCTTAGTATGCCGTAACCTGTAGGGAGTATTTGCTCACTGGTAATGTGAGGTTTTAGCCAGGTTTCTGTCAGGATAACTATATCTGGTGAGTACAAGTCTATGGTGACATGGAGTTCATGGACTTTGTTGGATATACTTCTAATATTTAGGCATAGTAGAAGGAAGTCACTTGGCTTTCTATTGGCTGTAATATGGGAGAAGTTGTGGTTTCTAGTCTGATTATGAGCACTGGGGTTGGAGATGGTAGGGCCAGGGTTGGGGTGGATGTCTCCACTTAGGGCTAGTTTTGATATGCATGAGATTATTAGTTTTCTCAGTTTTTGAATGTGTTTGTTTATAAGGGAAACTTTATGATTGTGCTCTGTGGGTACTAGGTATGGTGGGAGGGTTACTATGTTAAGTTGTAGGGATACTTTATGTTTGAGTAAAATAGTTGGTAGAATATGTGGGGGGTGAATAGGGATGGTTCTTGAGCTTCAGAAAATCACTGACAACCAAACGAAATGAAAAAATGAACTGCAGACCTGCTAGCGAAAAAAACAAGTAAGCCAGAAGCCAAAATTTAGCGCTTTCATCCACTGTTTAATACGTGAACTTCCTCAGAAACATTTTTAAATGATTTCCAGTTCCTTAAATAACTTACTATACAGGAAATGACATCATAACCATCAAAACTAAAAAAACAAATGTGGTTTTCTACAATAATAATAATGTTGTTGTCATAATAATAAACAGTAAAAAAATAAAATAAAAAAATGTATATACGTAAATGCAATCATAAAAATGCAATGTTGGTTCATACTGTATAATGCAATGGTAATCAGCATGAACAGATGAAATACATATCCAAAAAACTCTCCCACATTTACACAACGACAATCACACGAACACACACACACACACACACACACACACACACACACACACACACACACACACCCACACCCCACACACACACACACACACACACACACACACACACACACACACACACACACACACACACACACACACACACACACTCGAAGTGTTCTGACAATCACTATGAATATGTAAAGTGCACATATAGAAGAATATGTATAGAGGATATATATAGAAAAAATATGTATGCACATATATACATCCACAAAAATATATATAATATATATAATATATGTTATATGTATAAACAAATAATGTATAGATGGTTCCATATCACTAAAAAAATAAGAGTGATGTAAAAGTGTGTATATACACATGTACACCCACACACACAACACGCTCACAAACACAAAAAAATCCACATGCGTGTGTTCATGAAAAACTATCTATACTTCAAAAAACATTTTAAATTGATGTAATCATTGAGGCCAGGCAACCTGTCAGCCCCCAACACAAGTTGCCACAATGTCTCCTTACATTCTAAAACATTATTTAAATCTCCTCCAAAATCACTAGTGTTGATTTTTTTCTAAAACTGAAAATTGAAATTTCTTAAAATCTCTACATGTTAAATAATCTCTACATGTTAAAGAATGTTTGGCCAAAGAATTGAGCTTATCTTTGTTTTTTATAGCCAAATTGTGCTCATAGATTCTTCTTTTTAGAAGCCTTTTTGTTTTTCCTATGTAATAATGCTCACATGAAACACAATTGGCAATATAAACAACATAATCAGAATTGCAGTTGTAATAACCCTTAGCCCAAATGGTGTAGTTAAGAGATTTAATACATACACTGGTACTATTGCTGATAAATCTACACTGCCTACAGTTGTTGCATGCATAGGTTCCCCTCTTTATACTGGCTGCTCTTGTCATATCCTGATACCTATTGTAATCTGTCTCGAGCATAGATTTTAAATTTTTTACACTTTTGTAAGTGAAAGTAGGTTTCATCCCTAAACTATCAACTCCAGGGTTGCACTGCAGTGGGGCAGGGGCTATATTCCATTTTCGACCAAATGAACTTCGACCAAGTGAGCTTTCAGTCAAGTGAGCTTTCAGTGAAGTGAAATGCCTGGAATCATTTTTGACTAAGTGTAATTTGACCAAATGTGTGTGTGTGTATATATATATATATATATATATATATATATATATATATATATCTACATAGCTGTGTACGTGTGTGCATGCATATATATATATATATATATATATATATATATATATAGAGAGAGAGAGAGAGATGGCTAGTTGCCTTCTCTAGAACATAATATTTTTCCAGCAATCATAACAAGCACTGCAATGCTCTGAATATCTGGACATTTTACGCTATATCTCTTATTTACATACAATGTTTGGTGGCTAAAGAACAATTTGACCTGTTTCCAATCATGTGAAAAGGTTGATGGCATTCTGTTTTATTTATTTTTGCAAGATGCAGATCCCCCTTGCAAAATTTATAGCAGAAAAATACATCCACTCTGTACTTTAACTTCCTCCTCTATTTGCCTTAATGCCTGTCCCATTATCTGTCAGTGCACAGTGTATCTGAACCACCCACCTTAACATGATTCAGTCACTGACTTTCTGTGTTGTCTTTCCTTTTTGTTTCTTCCCACATATAGTTCAATGGAAAGACGTATAAGTAACAGCACCACTTACAAATAACTCACATGTCAACCACATGCTGACTTTCTGCTTACTACTGCTTCAAAAAACATGTTTTCACATTACAATACTTTATGCGCTTCCTGAACTTCTTACATTTACCATGCAACAGCACACTGAGACATCAAGAAGGGTAACACTGAAAGGCTCTCAGTCCTGTAACATAAGAACAAAAAAACTGTTCTAGTCAAAAGAAGTTTCTAAGGTTTTTTTTTTTTTTTTGTGCAGGTGATGAAAAAATATTAAAATAACATATTTGGTGACTTTTGCTGTGACTATCCATTCCCATGTATAAATGGGGAAAAAGAGGGCTGATGCCAATGCCAACATTACTGGGAATGTTATATAAAGCCTCAGAAATCATTTCTTCACCTACCATCTTTACAACTAATCTGATGCACACAGAAATGTGTGATTTCCTTTTTACTGAGAACCACACATAAATACAGGGTACAAAAAGGCTTGAGAAAGCATTTCTATAGCTAACATCCTCACAAATCATCCTGTTCATATATGAAAGCTAGGATTTATTGTCTGTATGTGTTTAGTTAAAAGAAATATATTAGGAAGCATTCTTAAAGATGGTACAGCTACCAAGTAATCATACTGAGTATGTTTGATGAAGTGGATTTACATGCTTACCTTTCCCAAACCATTTACTTAGCTTCACCAAAGTGTTTACTTAATAAACCTTCAATATTTCTTGTGCATTATGCCTTTTCTTGTACCATTCAATGATTTTGCAATGCTTTCTGTACACCATAGTTGTTCTTATAGACTTCCCTGTATACAACAATACATAACTAACAAACTAAGTTTTTTTCCACATTTGTTTGCAAAATATCTAGCCTTAAGGAGCTTCTAACATTGTGAACTATACATCTTAGTCTCAAGCTCCCCTAAACCTTCAGTAACAAAAGCTATATTAACTAAATGCATGTTGATACTTACTGCAGTTCTGTATTTTTAAGCCTTGTATTCAAGAACACTATTTTATATATTTCTTTCCAAGAACATGCACAATCACTGCAGAATTTGCACTACCTGGTTACCCGTAAAACAGGAAATTTCATGGGATATACCACTTTTCTTCAGCTCATTCATATAAAATAACTTTTTTATCTATTTTTATATCCACTACTGGTACTGTTAGCTTTCTTTATTTAGTGTTCTCCTTCTTTAAATCTGATCTTATGTTGTCCATAAGTTGACAGTAAAACAATAGAAAAGTCTGTAATGACTGCAAACTTTTAATGGCAATCACAGTTGAAATTTGTGGATAATTAGAATGAAACTTCTTTCTTATAATAATAATAAACTAGTTGACATGCCTGTGTCTTACCCACTGTCTTCCACATACACTGAGTTTCTTTTTCTTTCTTTTATATAAGGAAAGAAAATTCATTGTGGAGCTATATTCAGCTTAGTTCATAGGTTCATAGGTGATTAATAGGCTTAATGACCATAAAGGGCCATGCATCCAAAATGTATTGTACAGGTTATGGCACCATTCATTTTATAGAGGGTATAACTTAGGCAAGAGTGGTTGAGCATTATATGCTTCTCCTTTCTCATTTAGACATGGGTGGCAGACCAAGGGTAAATTTATGATTCTCCATCCATTGATCCACATTGTGCTTAAATAAGTGTAGGGACAACCACTGCTTCACATTAGACTGTTGAATTAAGTGTATGTGTGCTTCTGTGAATATCTATCAAATAATGAAATGGAAAAATTGTCGAACATCATATAGTCAAACCCATATTTTTGACAAATCAGTCCATCAAACTGTTCTGATTGGGATTGTATTAAAGTAGTAATCAGGAAATGTGCCATTTTCCCCACTGTAGTGGGAATACAGAGTTGGTATAAATAATTACCAGGGGTGTAGGGGGCATATCCCCACATTTAGGATGTGCAGGGGGTTTATCCCCCCTGCAAAAGATGTACTTTTATCTCATTTCTATTATTTTGCTTTTTAGATTGACTACACATTATTTTTTAAATCAGATAACATAAACTCATACTGAAATATGGATACAATGTACATGGTGAGGGACACACATTAACAGGCAGAATCTTGTACAGATAGTCTGTGTGCTTTAACAAGGCAGTTCATATAAACATTTAGAAAAAGTAAACGAACCAAGGAGATTAATTGATGCCAAACAGAGATACAAGAGTAGAAGAAAGGAAAAAGAACAAAAATGTATTGCCTAAAACAAATAAAATATGTGCAAAAAAACTAAAACATGTTACTAACTACATATGCAAATTACCAGGAAGTAGCCGTAAATAATTGAGAGAGATATGTACCTCTAAAAAGCAAAAAAGGCAAGCAAGACAACAATGTAATGAAAAAGAAGGACTGTCTAATGAATTCTGTTATTCTAAATACCACATACTGAAGTTGTCATGGCTTTAGATTTTATAGGATGTGTGGCATGTGAGGATTAAATAAAAAGTAAAGGCAGTTAAAAAAACTGCTCACTATTTTACCTCATTTCACAAAGACAAAGCAAAAGACTGTGGGCAAACTCTGACTGTATCTACATAGAATCAAAAAATGATGCATTCTGCAGCCATTTCATAAGGATACTTAGAGATGTTGAAATAAAACTGATAAAACTGTTTTGTGTTGAAGATACCTAGTCTGGTAATATGGATGCCATCTAAGTTGTCAAGGGCAAGCTCATTGATGTGTCAGTTTCTTAAGTTTGCTGCTTACATAGCTGGTGTTTTCCAGAGTTTGTGTGTGTGTGTGTGGGTGCTGGCTGCACCACCTGAAGGCACTTGTTGTGATCTTCACTACTGTAAAATTTATGTTACTACACTAAAAGGTAGTCTGCACCATTACTCAATAAAACAATTGAGACGGTTCATCTGATACAACATTCTTTACTGCATACGAAGTAGACATCTATTATAACAATGAAATATACATATGTAACAAAACCGTACTTCAGCTTACAGCATCAGACCTGTAAGAATCAACGTCTCTCGTACAAAAGAAGAAGTCCAGTCTTTATAGTCTCTTTTCTGGCTGCATCAGCAGTTTGGAAAAATTGACAGAATAATAAGTCTTTCCTTTGAAGCTGGTCTGCTGACAGTTTGTTTCCCATATTTCAAACATTCCGTTCCTGAAGAATAACTCCTCAGCCTTGCTCTTATCTTGCACATCCTGTTGATGAGACAGCTGCATACAAGAGTTCACCTTGACCTGCTTATAGATAATACATTTCACAAACTGCATAGTTTACAAAGAGAAATTATCTTACTTCTGATTTCTAATAAGAATAAATGCCAAGCTATAAACTAAGTGCACTCTGTACTATATTGAAAAGCAGAATATTTATTTTAAATTTTCAGAAAAATCCACTGAAAGCCATTTTTAACTTGTTCACTACTGAAAGCTGAATATTTCAACTCTCACAATTCCCTCTTTTCAATTAAAAGGCAGAAAATGGCTGCTCATTTTTGACTTCAAGTTGCATACACTGAAACTTTTTCCAATTTATCTAGGTTAACCATCATGATTTGTTGGATTCTGTAAGCATTTCGCAAATGGCAGCTTAGGTAGCAAATCCAGATCGTTAATATGACTATAATGCCTATCACTACTACCACAGGATGTATTAACCAATTTAACAGTTTTTTTTTCCTGATGTGGACCACCCAGTAAAGATATCCCACCAATTGTGAGCAGTGTCTTGTTTGGACTTTTCAGCCAAACTAAGTAATTTATCTTTGGCAATGATGCTTAATGCCTCATAATACAGAATACTTTGCTTTCTTTTTTCCAAATACTCTCTGATGATCTTAGTATTGTTCATCACATTGTTTTAATTATCCAAAGATACAGATATATTGGAAAGCTGTATTAAATCATAATTCCAATTTATGGAATTATTTACCTCCATGGTTTTAGTAAACACATAGCTCTGATTATTCCATTTAAGGAAGTCAACATGTGATAAACATTCTACAAAAGGTAATTGTAAATTATGACCTACATCTTGATCAGTAACCAGACAAATATACTGGAGAGCTACTTCTATAAACATTTGAAAAGAAGAAGGCATAATGTTCCATTCGCACAAATTAACAGAATGCTGCACTAAGCATGGTTCACAGACAGGTGAATGCTGCCCACAAATTAATCCATTTTGAGTCTGTGTACAATACTCAGTTGTATGTGTTTTCCCTCTCATATCTATATAATTACCTTCAAATTTTGGCAACCAATACTCATACCATTTTATTATGAGAAATTTTATAGATAATACAGTAAATTGACAGATAACAGTGGTATCAGTAACATTATAATGTGAAAACTGTCCTGTGCAGTATTGCAGAGTACAATATGTTACTTCAGTATATAGTTTAATCCAATCTGTATCAGGAACCCATTTATGAAACAATTGTCGCCAAACATTTTCATTTTGTAACATCAATTCAGTTTGTATTTTATTCTTTTGAATATCCACATACAAAGATTGCATGGTGCATTTTGCCCAATTTACAAAAGTAGTCATAATACCATCAAATTTTAACTGATGTAGCTGCATAACATCACGATAGTCTAAAAATTGCTGCTGGTAGTTTATATTATGCTGGTGTGCCTTCCATATCTCTGGATTCCAAGATGCTTGTAAATGTAGAATCTGAGAGATATCTTCCCCCACTGTTTTTAAATGATTAGTTAGAACTTCGATATCAGCTGCATTAATAACTGCAATGTCTGTGCCTAGGCCTCTTAGCAGAGTATTATACTAAGCTCTTTTATTTTGCATAATATTGCCCTGGACTGTCTCCTATAAGAGTACATTTTTGTAATTCTTTCTGCAGTCCAAACTTAGTTTGGATCTGCAGCAAATCATGCTGCAAATTCTGAGCTGAAAATGTCTGTATGGCATGTACTGCAGTGGTTTTATCTGGTACACCAGAAAGGTATTCTGTAGTATACAATTGCATTAATTTCTTGAGCTTTTACCTTTAAGATACTGTAGCAACCCACAAGGTACTGAAAACGAACTAAATTTTAAATAGTCTGTAACACAGAAGCATGCTTGAGTGGTTTGCCCATATTATCAACAAACCCTCTCCTTGCCCATGTAGACATATGCAGCCACAGAGAATTAACTATGTTTGCACTGCCTGAAAAAAAAATGTCCTTCATATTTCATGAAGTTAGATAAGTAATACTTATTTACTGCCTTTATTATAACTTGCTATATACTGCGCGTGGGGGCTGCGATTGATGGCGTTCGCCGCCAGTAAGACGTTGTCTGGTTCTATTCTCAGCAAGAGCATCTTCTGTGTAGAGACATGCATGAATGGGCGTACCTTCATGGAAGGTTGTGCATCAGGGCTGGCAACTGGGCACGTAAAAATCTACTGCCAATCATTAGCGGACCAGAGTTCTGCTGTGGCGACCCCTAACCGGGAAAAGCCGAAAGACACAACAACAACAACATTGTAACTTGCTTGACACTAAATAATGCCAACCATTTTGCAAACACTGCTTGACTGACGTCATCAATCAGTTTATTTAACTGAGTCTCATTTACCAAAGCCTGTATAGCATAATGTAGTGTCTGTACTATAATGTCTTTGAAGAAAGCTGTTAAGTATTCAGTTTATTGTACACCCCAGTAAATGACCAAAAGTTGCTGAATACCTGGGCGATATCCTCTTTCAACATGTGTCATCTTTTTACTGAAGAATGTAAAGTCTTTTTCATTTTAGCATCAGAGTCATGAGGCTACTCCTGTAAAAGCACAACAGAGAGTGCGTTGAGTCCAGCTGCTGCCTGTAACACAAACATACATGTTAAACTTGGAGCTACTAATTCTGTAGCTTTGGCCAATGCTGCATTTAAATTACAAAAAGCTGTATTTTCCTTTGGTCTCTACTCCAGAAAGGGTAATTCTTTCTGGCTAGAAAGCATGTCATGACATGAATTGTACCTTTTTACTTTTAACCTTTAACCCTGCCTCCTGCAGTGTTTGTAGGGCTTGTATTACTTTAATGAAATGCTGTTCTTTTGTTTTAGACACAGTGTAAAATTGAAAGCATACCCTTCCCCCTGTAGCCCATGTACTGACTGTACTTCATGTAGTATTTACTTGCAAACAGATTATTAATAAACATTAACTTGCTTAACTATGCATAATATTGCTTTTTTGCTGGAGTCTGTGCTATTTTTATGCTATCATACGATTACAAAATACTGTAAGAAACAAAAGAGATACTGACTTAACCAACACATCTCTAAAACATATATATTCTCATGATTTACACTTGCTGTCATTTGCCTTTTGCTGCACTCTATGAAAAGAAAATACATGCATGTCAGTCCTGTGATGTCATTTGTTTACTGTGTTTAACTACTCTCAATTGACTTTAAATCTGTTCTGTTATTTAAGTGCCTTGCTGTAACTGAATGAAAGTTTGTGCTGTGTACTCTTTATTTATCAGCGTAAACTGCTGTTGCTTTAACACTTTACTAGCCAGATTATATTTGTCAGTATTTTATTCTGATGAATTTAAAGATCTTATGCACTTTTGAAAAAGTGTTTGCAAGATAATCTATGTAAGAGATGTAATGTAGAAATTAATGCTGACTGGGCTCATATGTTTTATGACTGTATAAAATTGAAAGAATACTGGAAGTCAATTAATGAATTTTTGCAGGCTCTTTTTACAGATAATTTCATTATTTCTAAATCTCTTATATTATTCAACACACCTGTACCTCAAAGTGTTAAAAAGGTTAAGCTTCCCTTGTTATGGTCTATTCTAGCAGTGGCTAGGAAAATAATAACTAGAAATTGGATTTCAGATACACCTCCTTCGTTCAATGAATTTAAAAATGTTATGAATATAGTGTGCCATATGGAAATAAACACAATTAGGACTAGAACAAATAGAAAAACATCTTATTTTATTGTATGGGATAATTTACAAAATTTGTTAAAAAAATGTTAATTTCAATAGCATGGTATTTTAGTTTAATTAATTGATCTGACTGTAGTGGATGTCTTTGTAAATACTTTAGTTGTTTTGTTGAATATTATAATAATACCTATTTTTAATTACTTGTATAAAATTGTTATGATATTTCTCTTATATGTTAAAACAATAAACCCGTTTTGAAAAAAAAAAGAAAAAGTGTTTGCATATTATTGTCTGAACCTTTTGAACTTATTCTATGTTTTAGAAGTTTATTAAATCTGGTTAAATCTGTCTGTCAGTTTACCATGAACCTCATCTCTATTTTTATCTGTTTTGTAATGTGCAGTGCTTTTATGCCTCCTTTGCTGTATATAAGCCATGAAATGCTGAGGAATAAAATTCCAGAAGCAACGCTCAAGTGTATCATTGCATACAGTCCCTACAGTTTTAAGAACCCAAGCTTCAAATGTAATCATGTTATTAAAAATACCCTTCCGTTCATCCCACTTAGGGAGAGTTTCTAACATTAGCTAAATGTGCTGCTCTAGCAGCCTCAGATTCCTGTGTCTATAGTTGAGCTTGTAATGTGTTAGTCTCCTCCCTTGCAACAATTACATCATGCTGTGTGTCAGCCAGTTGCCTGCCATATGTTTATTGCAAACAGACAGTTAACCCTTTTATTATACATATAGCTTTACTGCCTTGTTCAATAACAGTTTGTGTCTTAATTCTAGTCTGTGAGACTTTCAAAAACTGGGAAAATTCTTTTGTACCTTTAGCAGTGTCAGCATGCAATTTAACAAATGCATAGCATTTATCACAGTAAATCTGAAAGTGACCCATGAGCTCAAGATCTTGCTGGTTGCTAGTTTTAGCAATCCAATCTTTAAACTCCTGCAAATCGAACTGTAAAGTACAAAGTTTGACATCTACATCACACTCTAATAAATCTTTTGCAACAGGAAATGTAGAAACAGGAACCATTGTCTGTGCTTCAATGATTACTTTATCCTGGTTGTGTTCCAGGTTTTGTACAATACGTACAATATGTTTATGACAAGGCATGCTAAAAGCAACATTTAAATAAAACATTTCTGTACATTCTGTGAAACTTATGCCCAATGTAGTAAAGACTTACAGGTGCTAATATGCAGATTATACTATGCATTTAAATAATTCCACACATTTACATATGATTCAGATACATCAACAGTAAAATACTTAGTGCACTTCTTGGCATTTTCATGAATTACATTCATTGTTAAAAGAAAAACAGAAGAAAATATTTACCACAAAAGTTCAGGACACGGTGATCAGGCTTGACACGAAGATCAGTTGCGGAAGAATTTTCTGCTGTCAGTCACTAGATGCTGGTGAATTCAGGACCAGCAATGGGATCCACTCCTCATATCTCACCAACTGTCTAAAGAAAAATGACCATACTGCCCTGTACTGCACCACAGTAGTTTTGCCTGCCAGGTAATGGACGAAGTAGTAGGAAAGAAGAGTTGACTCAAAAGAAAAAAAACTGTTGAGGAATGTCGCACTGTGAGAGGCACCTCTGCAGGTCACCTCCCCAGTTTTTCGAACTGACCTGGTTTCGCCACTGTAAAGTTTAAGTTACTACACTAAAAGGTAGTCTGAACCATTACTCCGTAAAACAATTGAGACTGTTGATCTGATATGACATTCTTTACTGCATACGAAGTAGACATCTAGTATAACAATGAAAGATACATATGTAACAAAACTGTACTTCAGCTTACAGCATCAGACCTGTAAGAATCAATGTCTCTCATACAAAAGAAGAAGTCCAATCTTTATAGTCTCTTTTCTGCCTGCATCAGCAGTTTAATGAATTTGCCAGAATAATAAGTCTTTCCTTTAAAGCTGGTCTGCTGACAGTTTGTTTCCCATATTTCAAACATTCCGTTCCTGAAGAATAACTCCTCGGCCTTGTTCTTATCTTGCATGTCCTGTTGACGAGACACAGTTGCATACAAGAGTTTGTCATGACCAATATTTTACTTCTGATTTCTAATAACAATGAATGCCAAGCTGTATGCTTTTGCCAAGAGTTTAAATTAAGTGCACTCTGTACTACACTGAAAAGCAGAATATTTATTTTACATTTTCAGAAAAATCCACTGAAAGCCATTCTTAACTTGTTTACTACTGAAAGCAGAATATTTCAGCTCTCACAACTACCTTAATGCCTGACTTACTATTTTACGTGCTTCTAGGATCACTCTACTTCTGAAATGGATCAACTAAAACAATATTTTTGGTGAGTTTGCTCTTAATAATTAGGACCAGTCCTGGCAACTCATGTAGAACACAGGCACTTCAGCACTCTAAATCATAATTATATATATATCATATTTCTTTCTGTATCATAACAGCATCCTAAACGCCTTCACATTTATGCAGTCTTATGCCATATGGAGCAGATACAATCCCACATAAACTAATACTGCATTGGCATGTAGAACACTCATTGTGAAGTCCAGAATCACAATTGTTTAATCCATTATGGGATATGGCAGATTTTGTGGCAAAACCAAAGCTTTACAGATTTAAATCCAGGTGTGTGGCAGCCTTGCACTGCATGCTTCCTTGCCTTTAACATTCATTCAGACGATATAACAGTTGTCTAGTCCTACAGAAACAGTTAGATCCACCACGGGGGTTATAAAAGTATTTTAAGGTGTAAGGCTCATGCATTTGCATAGTGAAAAGCATTTAACACTCTTCAACACCTTCTGAGTATGGAACTGAGACCAACACTGAATGCAAAAGCAATGTTTACTGGTAGAACTTAAGTAGCTCTTATTTGAAGATATTTGGGCTGAAATTCAGATCTGCATGTGATTCTGCCCTCAGGCTTTAGGTCCTCAGTATTACTAACTGCCATGTTTGCCCATTCATCAAGTGTTATACTCCCCAGTTTTATCTAACAGTTATACAAGATTGGCTAATTAATTTCACTTTCATCTTTTATCACAACCTGAAACATTGCAGAGAGTTTTTTCAGTAAGCTTACCACAATAACCAAAGCTCTATAAGTCACTGTTGCAGCAGCCTAAGCAATATGGGTCCTAACTCACTGCTGCTGGCCAGCTTTTCAAAGTTAAAGATGAGTCTTCCCATGTTCAGCAGGAGTCCGAGAGCAGCTCCATATAAAACACAGAGAGTGAAAAGCTCAGATATTTCTTGCTCCAAAAAGGGAGACAATAGCCCTGACAGAAAAAAATACTAGGAAACATAATCAAAAAAGGAAAATATATACACAGATGTATTTATATCTATAGGAAGTTGGAGGGAAGGTGTGTCTACTGCAATTGTGAGCTATTAGAACATCTACTGTTATGTAAATTACTTACACAACTGTATTATGTTCAGCATTAGAGCACTGTTGCATTAACCTGACCACTATATATAGATTACCATAGCTTAACGTGTAACAACAGAAAAGGATTTAATTAATAAAAAATCCAGGAACCCCAGAAAAATGGTCCTAGCATAGACAGTTTTAACTTGGAGAACTGGATCCAGGTTATAGTGCTTTATAAAGGTATATGTAGATGAACAAGTTGCTGTCTCTAGAATACTTCTGGAGTCCTCCTCTTTCCAGAAAGCCACTGAAGAATCCAAAGCCCTGTAGGAATGGGCCCTAACTCTGCCTGGAAGTGGCATATTATGATGCAAATAAAAATAAAGAGCATGATTCAACCACCTAGTAATAGTCAGTTTTGTTGTCCTTTCTTGTTTCCTTCATAGCAGACAAATAGCTGATCAGCCTTCCTGAAGGACTGAGTATTTTCTAAGTAGTATATGAGCTCCATGTGTACATCAAGGAGTCTGAAAAACTTTTTCTCTCGTTTTTTTTTTTTTTTGGGGGGGGCAGGAAAAGTGACTGAAATAAATAATACTGTCTGAAGGTAAACTCTGAGACTACTTTAAGCATTAAACAGAGATTAGTTCTTAGGGGAAACCCTGTCCTTGTGAAAGGGGAGGGAGGGTTAACTCACCATAAGAGCTTGCAACTCAGGTACTCTCCAAGCTGAAGTCATGGTAATGAGAAAAACAATTTTTCATATTAGGGAAAAAAAGATGTATTCAGACATATTCTTTGTACTTTATAAACTATATTTTTTTCTGAGTGTCAGTTATAAACATTGTGGCTTTATCAGACCATATTACATTTATAACCATTTAAATTAATGTCTCTAACAATATGTATATAGCTTGCTATTGCAAATTAAAAACAATCCCCGGGATTCACGCATGTTCTGTGCAAGAAGAAGCTCATCTTGCATGGAGCTTTCTGTGTCTGTGTAGGGCAGCAGTGCACCTTTAATATTAATGAAGGCACGCTGCTGTAGTGCTACACAGACATGGAGCTGTGTATGAGTTGATTTCACAATATACATGCCCCCTGTAGGAAATTTTGCATTTGCAGCAGCAAGAATGTTTTATCCGTGGACACTACATTAGTGTCCGTGGATAAAAAAGAAATAAAAGTTTGCACAAGCACATACACGCACAAGTTTCCTAGTATGTAAGCAAATATGTAAACACTGTCCTATTTGTGCCCCCATCATCAAGTGTTACCCCAGAATGTGTGCAGGGCAAAGGCAATGCAAAGCTTTTGTCAGTCCCCTAATGTTCACACAGCCCCCCACAGATAATGGTGCAGAAAGAATGTCCATACCCCTAGCAAAATAATTAAAACACATGTTAAATTTATTTTATATTAGTCCCCCCTCTGCAATAAAGTATAAAGTATAGCAACAAACTAAACAGTCCTTAAACACAGGACCCAACACACCACAGTCACAAGTAATTAACCACTAAGCTATTACAGATGTACCACAGCAGGATGTTTTCCTAAAATATCATGCACTCTGGTTACTTAACATTAAAATAATAAAAAATTATCAGTCCTCCGTCTTGATGCCAGGTCTCTGTACACCACAAACAAAGCACTTAACTATTAAGCTATTTCAAACATGCATTTGAATTATGTATTTCCTAACATATCATGCAGTCTGGTTATTAAAGATTAATGGAAAAAAATGTCAGTCCTAAGTGTTTAACCCAGGACCACATACACCATAGTCAAAGCACTTAACCACTAAGCTATGTGAGACATAGAACTTCATGATGTTTTCCTAACATATCATGCAGTCTGCTTATTAAACATTAATGGAAATAAAACCATCAGTCCCAAGCTTTTAACCCAGGAGCCCACACACCATAGTCAATGCACCTAAGCACAAAGCCATTTGAGACACAGAATAGCATAATGTTTTACCTACCATATCATGCACTCTGGACATTTCAATTAATGGAAAAGAAATGTCAGCCTCAACTCTAGGACCCCATACACCATAGTCAAAGCACATAACCACTAAGCCATTCAAGACATAGAATAGCATAATGTTTACCTAATATATCACGCAGTTTGGGTTATTTAAATTAATGGAAAAAATATATCAGTCCCAAGTCCAGGACCCTGTACACCATACTCAAAGCACTCAATCACTAAGCCATTTGAGACATAGAATATCATGATGTTGTACCTACCATATCATGCAGTCTAGTTATTTAACATTAATGGAAATAAAAGTGTCACTCAAAAGTCATTAACCCAGGACCCTGTATGCCACAATCACAGACTCATACCAGTACACCATCTGAGCTGTACAAGTCACTGTTGCTCTTCCAAAGTTATCATGCAATACAGGTATACCACCACCATGTGAAAGCTCTGTAGAATCAATCATGTGTTGCATATAGACATATATATGGAAATGTACATACTTAAAATACATATACACATATAAATTTATGACTGAAGGCATATACATATACATATATATATATATATATATATATATATATATACATCTCTTCACACACACACACACACACACACACACACACACACACACACACACACACACACACACATATATATATATATACATATATACATATACATACATACATACACATATGTATAGATATACTACAAAATATATATGTGTACTCACAATACATGCAGTGCATAATCCAGAAACAGTAACTATCAATGTCTAACTGAAAGAAATATGTACAAATCGGCTGTACAAAGGGAGAGAAATGGGGCACATATAGGGACATATGTAGAAAATAGCTGTCAGAACTAAACAGTTGTACAGCAAAAGGGTGCATGTCAACAGAAACATCTGAAAGATATGTGACTGGGAAATGACCTGTCATGTCATTATTCACTGACATAAATCCAGGGATCATCACAGTGATTTAGCAGACAAATACAAATAAACTGTGGAACTGAACCAATGTATGGGCCATTCACCTAGACATATGGCAAACAGCCTGGCGGTGGAGAGGTATGCTCAGAGCCCTTTAGTGCAATGAATCTGGAACAAGCCAGATAAAGTGTGTGGACAAAGGCATGACAATACAGAGCTATCCAAATAATGTGAGTAGGTAAGCTGAGGAAGTTGTTGTACAAATACTGTTATTGCTAACATAGTTTGAGATAAATATCACAAGTCTGGGACTCATGTTATCAGTATAATTCATAGATTCATAGATTCATAGATTAGTACTAAGCTAACTGCCCTTGCAGGCCATTGTAAGCCTAGCCAATTATCCCTTGTGAGACTCAAACACTGCACCTTGTGTTTGTAAGGCAAACACCTTAACCATTAGGCCACCCTCCCAATGTAGTGACCCCAATCCTCATATCATCCCACTGATGTGTCAGGAATACACAACAGTGATGGTGACCACACATAAGGTATTGGCCAGAAAGGGTACCATTCCCCACTCATGAATCATAGAAACATGGACTAAGCTAGATCCCAACACCTATATCACTAGTTGGGCTGCAAAGTGGCTCATAGATAGAAACCACAATGTGAAAGTAGCTGTCTCCAAGTCAGACTGCTGACCAGTCATGAGTGGAGTCCCACAGGGTTCAGTCCTGGGACCTTTCCCTTTTGGTATCTACTACTCTGACATCTAGGCCAACATGAAGGGACTGTGGCTGACAAAGTTTGCAGAAGAATGCAGGTTTGGTGCTATAATTAACTCCCCAAGTGATGCTGACATCATATAGAAATGCCTCAATAAGACCATCAACTGCTGTCAGAACCATGGCCTGAAGCTCAATGCCAAATAATGTGTTGTCATTCCCCTTGGGAAAATCACAGTTCTCTTGAATTACCACATTGATGGTAGTCCACTGAACAGAGACAGTGTTATAACAGATTTGGGAACACAGGTTAACAGCAACCTTTATTTCGACCACCACATTGTCGCTGAGGTCAGAAAGTCCTGCTATGTGGCACATCTCATTACTAAGGATTTTGAATCCAGGAAGTCAGAGGTCATTGTCTCCCTCTACTCTCCCCTCATTAGGCCAATCATCGAGTATAATGCCCCATTTGGCATGTACCTCACTAGACACCTGCAACAACCGGAGATGGTGCAAATGTACCTCACAAAGAGGACCCTAGCCCTAAACACTTGCCTCATATGGATAGACTCAAACAAATCCAACTAGTCTCTGTCTCATATTGCCTACTTAGAGGTGATCACAGCTTGACTTACAAAGTCATGTGTGACCCAGCTCTGTTAGAAATACTATATCTAAAGAAATCCCAATCCCTCTGCACCACATGCTCCAGAGACCTCAACCTCATTACAACAATCAACAGCAGATGCAGTAGGGCAGGTTCATAACCCACAGACTGCCCATGCTATCGAATAGACTTCCCATACATGTCAAGCAGAGCACCTCACTGGATCTCTTCAAGAGAAATCTTGATGAGTGGATGAGTAATATAAAGCTCACCTCGGGGATCTCTCCAGTGGCTCTACTTGATAGAGGCACTGGAAACCAACGTTGGGCGGCACAATGCCAGGGCACTTCTTTGGGCTAGGCTTGTAAAGGCTCCAGGGCCATTAGCCTAGTACATCCCTATGAACCTATGAAACAAATATCCTCAAATAAAAAAAATATTACAGTTTGGGAAATTTGCCAAATGAGAGAAAATATGGTAGCTGATATTAGAAATAATCTAAGAGTATTAAAAAATATGATATAATACTTAAACAAATAAATAAGATAATGGAATAAATAAGGTAACAGGAAAAGAGGAAGGCCTAAGATAAGGTTTATGGATGTGATGAGAGAGGACATGCAGGTGGTTGGTGTGACAGAGCAAGATGCAGAGGACAGGAAGAAATGGAAACAGTTGATCTGCTGTGGCGACCCCTAACGGGAGCAGCCGAAAGAAGAAGAAGAAGACTTAGACTAATAAATCTATTAATCAAAATAAAACTATCTAACCTAAAAATAAATGAACAAAATATCAATACAACTTAAACAATTTTAACAATTCTATTATACAAATCCAAAATGCTATCCACTGCCTACAAATTAATAATAACAATTAAATCCCAAGACTCACTTTTATTTTCAAATTACTGGAAAGAGAAAAATAATAATATTACTCCAAAACAAAAAAATTCAAGCAGTGGAACATGCGTTAAAGCTTACTCCATTCAAAAACCTAGTATACACTCAAATTAAGATCAGTAATAATGCATATTACACACCTGCATTACTAAACAAATTTCATCCCATCTACTCACCATATTGCGCATTCTGTCCATCAGCTGTGGCTCATACCTTGCACATTTCCTGGAGCTGCAACAATGTCTATAAATTATGGTGCTCGCTAAGAACTAAACTTGAAAAAAATGGGATATGCAAAGTCAATGCTTTCCTGGGAAACTGCAATTCTCAGCATAACACAGAGCAATCTACCCAACCTGCACCAACATATTTTGATCACAATGTGTGCATTAATGAAATTCTATATAGCGAAAAACTGGTTAGACAGACACAACATTACTTGGGAAAACTTTAAAAACATGGCTTCTAAATATATTCTCTCATATAAACTAGCTACTAAAAAAACAAAAGAAGATCTCGTATTATCAGAAATATTGGAAATATCTTTTATATATTATACAAATGAACAAAACTAATTCATGGCAGAGCACCTCACTGGACCACTTCAAGAGAACTTTAGATGAGTGGAGTGGAAATAGGAGATTCACCCTGGGGATCACTCCAGTGGTTCCACTCAGCAGAGGCACTAGTAACTAAGGTTGGGTGACATGATGCCAGGGCAAGGCTATGGGCTAGGCTTGTAAAGGCTATAGGCCTATGAGCCTAGTACACACCTATGCCTCTGACTCTCTACATACCTAACCTGGACCGAAACACTAAAGGTGGAGGTGTGCCCATATTCATTAAGGTTATCCACACCTCCAGGCTAGTTGCTAAGCGTAATGCATCAGAGAGTATCCAAGTGCAACTAACTCTGAGGAAGACCACAATCTAAAGTGTAACTTGCTACAGATCCCCCACCATGCCCCAGGATTCTCACTCCTCATTTCTTGATACACTGGAAAATATTAGGGTACAACCCAGCACCCTAATAATGAACGATTTTAACTACCCCACCATTAACTAGGAAAACTACTCATGTACCAACATTTTTGCCCAACATATTCTGGAATTCATAAATTCCAACACCTTGGATCAACTTATCCACGCCCCCACCAGGGGCAGCAATATCCTAGACATGGTCATTACCAACATGGGTGACCGGTGTTCCACACCAGAGATCAATTCCTCATTGGTCAGATCTGACCACAAGCTAATCAGCCTAGACATCCACATCCCACCCCCATTTAGGAAACCACTGTAAAAAATTTCTTCAAAACCAACTTCACGTTTCATAAGACAGAAGTGACAAACTTCACGACACCCATGCTGATGGACAATAGAGGTACGATTGATGAATCCTACACAAATGCACTTTATAAGCACTTAAACGAGTGCATGGATCATGCTATCCCTAACAGAACCAAGATGCTATCCTCCAAAAAAGAAGCCAATCTGGTGGTGCCCTGCCATAAACAAACTATACAACAGAAGAAAGAAACTGTTGCAAAAAAGAGTAAAATCCCATGACTGGAAGAACTCCCTGGTCAGACTCAGTAAGAACCACAAAGCATTATATAGCTATGTCAAGAATCTCAATGGCAACACTCATATCTGCTCTGAATTACAGCACAATGGCACTAAATATACAGAAAACATCACAAAAAACTTTGTACGCAGCAAAGAACAGCTTCAATATGCTTCAAAAAGACGCCGGCACTATATAACACAGTTTATTTTTAAACCGTAAAGTGTGAAGAAAAAATCATACCAGTTTCGGCATATAGCCTTCTTCAGTGATACCAAATCATGTTATTCAGTGACTATATATAGTTAAAAAACTAATTAGTTCACAAGTTGGTGAGAATCCATTTAAAGTAACTGAGTACAAATTTAAAATAGATTAATACATATTCACCCATTAGTGCCTATGTATGAAACCATTATAGAACTGCCCATTTAACCAATGTATATAATTAAATATTGTTATTGTAATAATTATACAGCCTTACAGCAAGAGGTTCTCCGGTTCGATCCCCGGCTGGGGTGCCTTCTGTGTGGAGTCTGCATGTCCTCCCTGTGGTCGCGTGGGTTTCCTCCGGGTGCTCCGGTTTCCTCCCACATCCCAAAGACATGCTGCAGGTGGATTGGACACTCTAAATTGGCCCTAGTTGTGCGTGTGAGTGTGCCTTCTGTGGAAGGTTGGGCGCCGGGCTGGCAACTCGACACCGTAAAACTCCACTGCCAATCAATGTGCGGACAAGGTGATCCGCTGTGGCGACCCCTAACCGGGAAAAGCCGAAAGAAGAAGAAGAAGAAGAAAAATTGTAATAATTATACAAAAACTCATAAATGTTCATTTAAACCTGGATAGAGCAATCCACCTAATATAATAATCCATGCTTTTTCTTTCTGGTTCAATAAATCATGACAAGCATATTTATTAGTATAATCCCACTTGATGACATCAATGACTGGGAATTGAAATTTGGCACTTGTGTGTGTCAACATATGTTTATATAAGGCGCTAGTACAATGTTTATTTCTAACATTACTTAAATGTTCCTATATCGTAATTCTGAATTGTCTGGATGTTTGACCTATGTAAAAAGCCAAACAAGAACAGGTAACCAAATAGATAACCCAGCTGGTGCCACAGGTATCAAAACATCTAATGTCAAAAATTTTGGTAACATTTTTAGTCAAAAATTCCTTGGACTTCTTGATATGAGCACAAAATGAGCAATGACCAGAAGGGAAACAACCCCTCAGTTCCACTCCTGACAATGTACGCCGTATTTTAACATTAGGATCTCTACCTTTCTTTTACCAATTAAAGTAGGAACCCAATGTACAGCCTCTTCTATAAGAAAATAAACATTCTTGAGGTAGCATATCAACTAATCTAGGGTTAGTCATTAAAATATTCCAATTATTATTTATCACCCTTTTTATAGTATTTATATTTCTACCAAATATTGTGATGAATCTAATAGGAGTCACTGTGGAGGTGTTTCTCTCTTTATATTTCAATAAATCTTCATGACTAAATTGTTGCACCCACTTAGAGGCTGTTATTATATCCCCATACTTATATCCCCTTGCCAAAAATCTCTTCCTGAGGTCCTCCTGGAAGAATTCATAGTTGGCCTTATTAGAACAAATTCTTTTAATTCTTAGGAATTGAGACTTAGGGATATTTTTAAAAATATGTTGGGGATGTAAACTACTAGCCACCAATAACATATTATATTGTGGATGTTTTCTATAAATTTTTGAATCTAAAGTGTGGTCATTGTTTCTGTTCACACATACATCCAAGTATTGAATTTGCTGATATTGTACATTGAGAGTAAATTCAATCCCCCAAACATTGTCATTGAGATACTGTACAAATTCTAATAAATATTCTTGATCACATCTCCAAATAAACCAACAATCGTCTAGGTATCTTCGCCATATGTCTAATTCCTCTATATATATATATATATATATTATGAGATTTGTCATAAATTTCTTCTAAATATCCCATAAAGAGGTCGGCATATATGGGGGCGAAGGAAGCCCCCATAGCTGTACCTTGGACCTGTAGATAACATTGTTGGTGAAAATAAAACACATTTTTTTGTTAATACATGCTCCACCATAGAAATATTTAAGGTATTTAGACCAGGTGAATAGAGATCAATTCTTCTCAACCAATATTCTATTGCCTGCAGCCCAGCCCAATGGGGAATATTAGTATATAATGACTTAACATCAAATGTACACAGCAGCCAGCTTGTCTCCTGAAACTATAGGTCTACCTGGAGGTTTTAATAAATCTTTATGAATATTTGGTAATAAGTAGAAGATTTGTTTGGTTGGATTTACCACTGTTAAATGCATCTTGGTGTTGTTGATTGTTATTATTGATAACTATAGTTTCAGGTCGATGATCACTAGCAGAACCACTCTCAGAATTTTTGACTTTACATCTTAAACCATTATTGACATTAGTTAGATCTAGATTAAAATATACTACAGAGTTTTTACAAATAATAACGGACTCCCAATTGGAGCCAACCTGGCTGATGTGTACACTTGATGTTAAGTCATTATATACTAATATTCCCCATTGGGCCGGGCTGCAGGCAATAGAATATTGGTTGAGAAGAAGTGATCTCTATTCACCGGGTCTAAATACCTTAATTATTTCTATGGTGGAGCATGTATTAACAAACAATGTGTTTTATTTTCACCAACAATGTTATCTACAGGTCCAAGGTACAGCTATGGGGGCTTCCTTCGCCCCAATATATGCCGACCTCTTTATGGGATATTTAGAAGAATATCTTATTTATGACAAATCTCATAATATATATATAGAGGAATTAGACATATGGCGAAGATACCTAGATGAGTGTTGGTTTATTTGGAGATGTGATCAAGAATATTTATTAGAATTTGTACAGTATCTCAATGACAATGTTTGGGGGATTGAATTTACTCTCAATGTACAATATCAGCAAATTCAATACTTGGATGTATGTGATGAACAGAAACAATGACCACACTTTAGATTCAAAAATTTATAGAAAACATCCACAATATAATATGTTATTGGAGGCTAGTAGATTACATTCCCAACATATTTTTAAAAATATCCCTAAGTCTCAATTCCTAAGAATTAAAAGAACTTGTTCTAATAAGGCCAACTATGAATTCTTCCATGAGGACCTCAGGAAGAGATTTTTGGCAAGGGGATATAAGTATGGGGATATAATAACAGCCTCTAAGTGGGTGCAACAATTTAGTCATGGAGATTTATTGAAATATAAAGAGAGAAACACCTCCACAGTGACTCCTATTAGATTCATCACAATATTTGGTAGAAATATCAATACTATAAAAAGGGTGATAAATAATAATTGGAATATTTTAATGACTAACCCTAGATTAGTTGATATGCTACCTCAAGAATGTTTATTTTCTTATAGAAGAGGCTGTACATTGGGTTCCTACTTTAATTGGTATAAGAAAGGTAGAGATCCTAATGTTGTTAAAATACGGCGTACATTGTCAGGAGTGGAACTGAGGGGTTGTTTCCCTTGTGGTCATTGCTCATTTTGTGCTCATATCAAGAAGTCCAAGGAATTTTCGACTAAAAATGTTACCAAAATTTTTGACATTAGATGTTTTGATACCTGTGGCACCAGCTGGGTTATCTATTTGGTTACCTGTTCTTGTTTGGCTTTTTACATAGGTCAAACATCCAGACAATTCAGAATTAGGATATCGGAACATTTAAGTAATGTTAGAAATAAACATTGTACTAGCGCCTTATATAAACATATGTTGACCCACACAAATGCAAATTTCAATTCCAAGTCATTGATGTCATCAAGTGGGATTATACTAATAAATATGTCTGTCATGATTTATTAAACCAGAAAGAAAAAATATGGATTATTAGATTAGGTGGATTGTTCTATCCAGGTTTAAATGAACATTTATGAGTTTTTGTATAATTATTACAATAACAATATATAATTATATATATTGGTTAAATGGGCAGTTCTATAATGGTTTCATACATAGGCACTAATGGGTGAATATATATTAATCTATTTTAAATTTGTACTCTGTTACTTTAAATGGATTCTCACCAACTTGTGAACTAATTAGTTTTTTAACTATATATAGTCACTGAATAACATGATTTGGTATCACTGAAGAAGGCTATATGCTGAAACCGGTATGAAATTTGTCTTCACACTTTATGGTTTAAAAATAAACTGTGTTCTATAGTGCTGGTGTCTTTTTGAAGCATATTAATATACAGAAACAACTGATATTGCCAACATCCTGGCAGATAGATTCAGTGCTAACTTTACCCCCTCACCCCCTAAAGGGCTCATCTCTATACAGGAATGTTTCTGTAATAACGGCTGCACAGGTAAAAACCACACTCTCCAAAGCCAAGAACACAGCATCCATGGGACCTGACAACATCCCAGGCTGCATTCTACATGAACTACAGAATGAACTGGCACCCAACTTAAGCACCATGTTCAGTCATAGCTTCACCTCAGGCTTTGTGCCAATGAATGGCACACAGCAATGGTTATCCCACTCCACAAAGGGGGAGCCACCATGGACCCCAGGAACTACCACCTCAGTAGCCTAACTAGCCTGGTCTGCAAGGCCATAGAACGTATCATCATGGAACTTATAAACAAAGGCATTGATAATCTCAAAACTCTAAATCCCACCCAGTTTAGGTTTGTAAAAGGCAGATCATGCCTACTAAACCTGATTAACTTCTGTGAGACAGTCACCAAAGTCATAGACAAGGGTAAGGTGGTTCACACAGCCTATCTAAATCTCACCAAGGCTTTTGACACCATCCCCCACTCTGGAATTATAGATAAACTGACTAAACTAGGTATAAATCCCTATGTCACAAGATGGGTTGCCAACTGGCTCACTGACAAAAGCCACACTGTGAAAGAAGCAGACTCCAAATCCGACTTCAGACCAGTGACAAGTGGAGTATCACAGGGTTCAGTCCTGGTTACTCTCTTGTTTGGTATCTACTTTTCTGAAGTACAGCCTAACACAGAAGGTCTTTGGCTAACGAAGTTCGCAGATGACTGCAAACTAGGAGCCATAATTGAAACTTCTAACGATGTGGACATTCTACAAAAGGGCCTCACCGAGACAGATGCCTGGCGTCAAAGCCATGGCCTTAAGCTCAATGCCAAAAAGTGCATTGTCATCCGCTTTGGTAAAAACTCTGTACCCATGAGCTACCACATAGGTGATAGTCTACTTAACACCGAAAGTGTGATAAGAGACTTTGGGACACAGGTGGACAGTAGTCTCTCCTTTGATAATCACATCACCACAGTAGTCAGGAAATCCTTCTACGTGGCACACCTCATCACAAAAGGTTTCTCATCCAGGAAAAAAGAGGTCAGTGTTCCCTTCTACTCGTCACCCATTAGACTCATTATAGAGTACAATGCCCTTTTGGTATGTACCTCACAAGACATCTACAACAACTGGAAAGGCCTCAGAAATACCTCACAAAGAGGATTACTGGCCTCAAACAGATGCCCTAGGCAGACGATCTCAAAAAACTCCAGCTTTACCCCATCGCATATCACCTACACAGAGGCGATCTCTGCCTAACATGCAAAGCTATGTCAAACCCAGAGCTGTTGGACATGCTCCACTTAAAGAAATCCCAGTCCCTCCAAGCTACACTCTCTGGGAACCTAAACCTTGTGACCACAATAAACAGAATATGCTGGAGGGATAGACTCCTGTCCCAGAGACTTCCCATACTCTGGAACAAACTAACTATCTATATCAAACAAAGCTCCTCATTAGCACTCTTCAAGAAAAATCTTGATGACTGGATGGGAAATAGGAAATTCACCCTGGGGATCACCTCTGTGGCTCTGCTCAACAGGGGCACAGGAAAATAATTTTCTTGGGTGGCGAAAGCCAGGGTACCTTTTTGGCTAGGCTTGTATAGGCCCTAGGGCCAATAGCCTAGTACCTGCCTACCTGTATATATATATATATATATATATATATATATATATATATATGTATATATTTATGTATGTATATATGTATGTATATATTTATATGTATATATATATATATATATATATATATATATGTGTGTGTATATATATATATATATATATATAGAGAGAGAGAGAGAGATATTGCTCCCAGTCCCCATTAAGGAAACTGCCATAAAGAATGTCTCCAAAGTCAAAATCATGTTACGTAACACTGAAGTGGCTACCTACATGGCACCCCCTTGCAGAAGGTAAATAGAATTATGACTGCTGAATATTACACCTATGCACTGTATGAAAAGATACACAAGTGCATGGATCATGCCATCCCAAATAAAATCGAGATGCTCTCCTCCAAATAAAGGAAGCCAATCTGGTGGTCCCCTGCCATTAAGGAACTGTACAACAGAAGGATGAAATTGTTGAAATACTAGAGTAAACCTCCATGATTGCAAGAACTCCCTTATCATCCTCAGTAAGAAGCTGACATTCTTCATATCATCCACCAAAGCTGGGTACAAAAACAAGATTGCAACTGATTCTAAAGACATTCACAAAGCATTCTATAGCTATGTCAAGAATCTCAATGGCAACACTCAGACCTGCCCTGAGTTACAGCACAATGACAGTAAATATACAGAACCAACTGATATTGCCAACATCCTGGCAGTAAGGTGTAGTGTTAACTTCTCCCCCCTCTCACCCACTAAAGGGCCCATCTCAATGCTGGAGGAATGTAAAGCCCCTGTAATCATGGCTGCACAGGTAAAAAAACACATCCTCCAATGCCAAGAATACAGCATATATGGGACCAGACAATATCCCAGGCTGTGTTCAGCACAAACCACAGAACTAACTGGTACCCCCCTTAATACCATTTTCCATCATAGCCTCACTGAAGATGTTGTGCCTACTGAATGGCACATAGCAATGGTTATCCTACACCACAAAAGGGGAGCCACCACAGACGCTGGGCAGCACTGCCTCATCAGCCTGAGAAGCCTGATCTGCAAGGCCATGGAGTGTATCAGCATGGAACTAATAAACAATGACATCGATAACCTCCAAACTGTTGACCCCACCCAGTAGTAACACAGTGTAAAGGTAGTGTCAAGTTAGGCATCCCTTTTATTGTATGTGTGAGTCAGAGAGAGGTGTCATTTCCAGGGTTCCTACTGAGTCAGTGTATGAGCTATGCGTTGCCTCTTTGCCAAGGCCAAGGCATACTGGACACACCTCCTTCTGCCTACTGGGGCAGGCTCAGGTTGTTCCTCCTCTGAGTCACGCTGTGCCTGTGCAGGCCTTGGCAATGGTGGGGGGCTGTTTGGCTCTGGCCCATGCTGTTCTTGCTGCAGCTGTTTTCACAGGATCATATTGTGTAGCATGGCACATACCATGACAATTTGGGTACATGTAGTTGCTGAGTACTGCAAGGCTCCACCAGATGTGTCCAGGCACCAGAACCATGACTTGAGCATCCCAAACACACACTTGATTATGTTTCTTGTTTGTGTGTGTGCCTCATTATGGAGTTCTTGTTCGGGTGTGTTTGCATTTCTGATGGGTGTCATCAGCCACGGCTCCAGTGCATATCCAGCATCCCCCACTAGGTGAAAGTCAGGGATGTCTCCATTGGCAAATCTCTGGTACAGCTGCGTCAGATGCCAGATGTGGGAATCATGATAGCTTCCAGCGCAGCCAGCACACACATTCATTATTATGCCTTGGGCATCGCACACGACCTGGAAGTTGATGGAGGGGAAGCCCTTGCAGTTGATGTAGACCGTACCCCGCTCACCAGGTGGTGCTTTGATGTGTATGTGCATGCAGTCTATTGCACCCACTACCTCAGGGTATTCTGCTATTTGGTGGAAAAGACGCATATTGCTGGCCAATGCCTCACGGGAATTGGAGAAATATACATGCTCACCAACATGTGCTGACATGGCATCCAGGAGCTGATGCAGTACCCTGGATGCTGATGCCTGTGAAACCCCCATCATATCACCAGTTGGTCTCTGGAAGGTACCTGTAGCTAGTTTTCATAGGTCAACACATACCTTGGTATCCACTGGGATGGGTGCCCCTCTGTTGGTTCTGTGTGTGAGGTGTGGCCGGCACAGCTCAACAATTTGCTGCAGGAGGTCTCTGTCCACTCTATAGCGCTCCACTATCTCCAGCTCATGTAGCTCCTGGTAGGTTACCCTGGGTATGTACACTCTTCTCCGTCTCCTCACTGTGGGTTGCTCAGCATTATTCGCAATATCACCACCCTCAGCATCTTGCACATGTTGGCTTATGATAGCAATAGCAGCCCCTAACATTTTGTCTGACTTAAGCTTTTTAAGTTTTCACTCTTTGTATACTGCAGTGTTGCAGAGTTCTTGAGAAAAAACATGGGGGAATGGTGTTTGCAAAGTTTATTAATGTGCTGGGCTGGGCTGGGCTAGTCTACTGCCTGTGTAATTGGCTGATTCTAATATATTTCACCTGGCAGCTCTGCTAGTTCTCCTTGGTTAACTTCTTACTACTTCTTTTCCTTCCTTTTCCCTTTCTGTTTCCACAAGGGGCAGTGCCGTGCAAACAAGCGCAAACACGTGCACACGAGTGCACACGCGCGCACACAGGCTTACATAGGCTTACACAGGCTTACACAGGCTTACAGGCATGCAAACGCGTGCACATGATGTAAGCACGTTTGCAAGAAATTTCAGATATATCCACGGTGTACACTTTTGGTTTCTGGGGGTTTCAGCTAGGACAACTGTAGACACTCCTCTTGCAATCCTGAGCAACTCATGACAAACACAAGCCACTCTGCTCCAATAAGCTTACAGACTTTCAGGCATACCCCCTAAAGATGTCACCTATCGTCTACTCTACTACACCCCTACTCCTACACTTACACTCTAGGGACAAGGCTCACATACCAGGAAAAATTGTCATTCACTATCCTTATCCTCATTTACATAGGATCGCCTACTAATGCTTGGTTACATCTCTCAAATTGAGCTTCCCCCCTTAGCAACCACTACTCAGTAGCCATGTTGTCTTCAGCCTGCCATTCACCTGCATGGCAGAATAATCTTTTTATTAAACATGCCTATTTATGGCTATTGTTTAATTATTTTCTGTTTTTTAAAGCACCACATGTTTGAGCGACGCTGCGCTATGCTTAAACATCGAAGATCGGGGAAAAAAATAAAAATGAATGTTTATTAATTTTCAACCTATAAAAATGCCAATGGCCTTATATTTGGCCATTGGCATGCTTCCTCAACTGGATGAATCCTTTATTTGGAGCTGCCATAGCTCCATTTAGCTATTTGCAGAACGGTACTCCGTTACCAGCGGAGTACATTTCTGCAAATAACACTACTCTTCCACGGACAGGTTAGTGTTTCCTGGATCGCAAATGTACCTCATTTGCATAGCTTTCAGCAGCAAATGAGGTAATTTGCATAACATAACACTCTCTCATGCACACCCCTGCTGGCTGTTGCTGGATCGCTCGGCAGACATATTGGCTGACTGCCATCTTACACTACTCTTAGCCTTCGTAAATCTGGCCCAACATTTATATATAAAATCCTATAAATAATTATACCTATGCTTGTTTTTTTAAATATAACTGTCTTATGTGTGTATCTTAATCAATTCCACCATAGAAAATCCATTTTATAACATTTGCCTTTTGTTTTAACAATGGTTTAAGGGAAATGTTATCATTCAGACCTGGTGAATTTTGAGCATTCAAACGCATCTGCCATCTCATTTCTTTAACTTTCCCCTTCAGTTTCAATATCACCTCCTCTTCCATCAATACAAACTCTATCTATAATAAAAAAATATATAAAAAAATGAAGTTCTTAAAATTAATACTTTTTTTACTATGGATAAACAGAGCATTAAATTTATTTTCCTTCCTATGGTGGAATTAATTAAGATACACATATAAGACATATTTTAAAAAACAAGCATAAGTATAATTTATAGGATTTTATATATAAATGTTGTTAAATTGTGTCAAAATGTTTAAATTATGAGGAGGAAATGATGTCATTAATTATTAGTGAGTGGTGATTGGGTGCTGCTTCTTTTTAAACAGTATGGTTTTGATACCAACATGACTCTGATGATGCTATTTGAATTTAGCAAAAGCGCTTAGTCTTTTTGGTGCT
Organism: Protopterus annectens; assembly: GCF_019279795.1. Lineage (NCBI taxonomy): Eukaryota > Metazoa > Chordata > Ceratodontiformes > Protopteridae > Protopterus > Protopterus annectens. The sequence goes on from NC_056726.1 coordinate 1,434,762,263, forward strand.
TTACAATAAATTTACGCCTCATTTACGCGGTTGGATTTTTATTATTTTATCATTTTTAACAAGTTTATGGTGTTTTTTACACTATTTGAGATATCTATGGTTGCTAAGGAGGCAGGCCCTGGAATAGTGAAGTATCCAGATTATGTGCAAGAATCTGCATGCAAATGAGCTGGGGTTACTGAATAGCAAAAATGGGCCACTGTGTCCACAGATAAAACCCGTGTAGCCCCAGAACCATGTTGATATCCACAGAACAGATAGCTGACATAAAAATGGGGTATATCACTATATGTTTAAGCAAACGAGATCAGCGGTACTGTTTGCTAGCCATTTAGCTCAGCTAAACAAGGGGGTGTGTCCAGTGCTGCTAAGCTTTGTTTAGCTGTGGGGCACATGTTTTAGCTGGTTTAAGCTATGCTGAGCATACCCATGCATGGGAGTGTGTCTAGACCGCTGAGCAGTGTTTACACCAGTACCACTCCACAGTGCTTACCAGACAAGGCAGGTAAAAAAAAAAAAAAAAAAAAAAACAGGAAATTGCCTGGGAAAGCCAATCATGTATAAATGACTAATAATCCCTGTTTCTCTGACACTGGGCCATTCAAACCCCTCAGTGGTATACCTGGCAGGTGGAATGCATCATAGTTAGCCAATCACACCACTATAAAGTATGCATACACCCTACAATCTGATTTTTTCCCACATTCTCTGTGCCATTGGAGTAAAGACTTGGGAATTTTAACTGACAGAATGTTAGAGGTTGCTGCTGCTCTGCTACATCTGCATGTGCTAGAGGCTGCGGTCAGTGCTGATGTTGCTGCTGACAATAGGACTAGAATGAGAAGAAGAGTGTTAAGGCCCAGGGTAACCTTCCAGGAGCTACATGAGATGGAGATTGTAGAGCACTACAGGATGGACAGGGACATACTACAAGAACTCACTGAGCTCTGCCACCCTCAACTCAGACCCAGAGCCAACAGAGTGGAACCTTTCCCAGTGGAAACAAAGTTTATGTGTAGCCCTTATAATACTAGCAACAGGTACTTTTCAAAGACCAAGTGGGGACATGATGAGGGTCTCACAGACATCTGCATTCAGGATACTCGTCTAGTTCCTGGCTGCCATGCAAACACATGCCAATGAGTACATTTATTTACCCTGCACCCCTGAAGAGAAGGCCAACAGTTTGTATCTCTTCCACCATGTAGCACACTACCCTGAGGTACTGGCAGTACTGGCCTTTGGTCAACTGGTGCCCTAGGCAAAAGGGCTTCACAGTGGCTCCCCCCAGAGCAGCTGATGCCCTCATCCTGGTCTGTCTACATCATCCAGATGACTGGAAAAGTGCACCTGCTAGAACGGCGCCCTAGGCGGCTGCCTAGTTGGCCTATGCCTAAGGCCACCTATGGGTACTGGGTGCCATAGACTGTACTCATGTACACATCAAAGCACTGCCCAGGGAGGAGGTTAGAGTCTACTCCAACTGCAAGGGGTATCACTCCATCAACTGCCAGGTAGTGTGCAATGCCCAGGGCATTATCATGAGTGTATGTGCTGGCAGCTCTGGCAGTTAGCACAACTCCCATATCTGGCATGTATCACAGCTGTACCAGATGTTTGCCAAGGGGGACATCCCATATCACCATCTACTGGGGATGCTGGCTACACACAATAACCGTGGATGATGACACCCATCAGAAATGTACATACACCTACCAAAGCATGCCATAATGAGGCACATGCACAAACTAGGAACATCATACAGTGTGTGATTGGACTGCTCAAGTCTTGGATCCACTGCCTCGACATATCTGGTGAAACCCTGCAGTACACTCCAGCCACATGTGCACAGATGCTCACAGTATGTGCCATGCTACAAAATATGATCCTGCAGAAACAGCTGCAGCAGGATCATTACAGGGAAGGGCATGCAGCCCCCCAATAGTGCCAAGGTCCCCACAGCCACACCCACAGGGAGAACTCAGAGGATGAACCCCCTGATTCTCTGTAAGCAGACGTAGGCATGCCCAGTATGCCCTGGCTTTGGCAAAGAGGCAATACATAGCACATCCACTGACAACCTAGGATCCCAGGGACTGACACTACACTCCATCTCACATACATAGTAAAAAGGATGCCAGCCACAGCACACAACCTGTACCTTACCATGTATTGACTGTGTACTACATGCATTAGACAGAGTCATCCCTGAAGCACTGTTATTTCAACTGCAGTATTCACAAGGTAAGTCACTCTTCTTTACAACAAATGTATGGGGTAATAGACTATGGTAGCATATGTATGGACCTGCTGCATGTATGCAAGGGAATAGAGTGCACTACTGGGCTACCTGCAGAGAACTAACAGCTATGTGGGACAACAGGAACTCTCTGTCCAATATTGGCTGCCACATAATATGCAGTAGGTCACAAAGCAACAAAGCCCATTGCAGTATGTGAGGGGAAATGTCAAACAGTGGGGTCATAGGACAGACTCATGACTGTCAATGCTAGAGTCCCCTATAACCAACACAGATGTGTTCCCATAACACTGGAGTAACAGTATTTTTGCAAGGTTATAGCAGCAGACCACACAGTCCCAGGGCTGTGCCAAACAACCTGGTGATGTTCTATTTCCTCAATATGCAGGGGTCAAAGTGTATGTTTGTCTGCTGTTGATAGTGTCAGGAATTAAAATTCACTTTCTGGTGGCTGGTGTGGCTCAGTGGGCTAAGTACTGTGAAGGAATAAGTTAGTACATAAATAAATGATAAGAAAGTTGAAACAGTGTAGAATGAACTGAGCATGTCAAAAGAACGAGTATGTGGTCAGTAACTTGTAACTATTTCAGCAGATTCTTTTAAGCAGTAAACAATACATATTATGTCTGCGAATGTTTATGTATTTTGCTGAAACTGCTAGATAGCTGGAACATGTGAATGGATTAAAATATTTCAGCTATGCTGCTTAAGACTGCATTTTTCTAGTTTTAAATAGGAAAGTTTGTCTGTTGTAACATTTCTAATGCAGAATTGGGAAAAGGATGTTTTAACTAACCTATTTTTAGGACATCGATGTATTTCATTTTTGATATTTACTGTTATAATGAATAACTACATTTATAGATCTTGGTAGTAAACATTTTATTGGATACTGGCAGTAGTCTGATAGATAACACTTGTTATTTTATTGTATTTCTTATAAAAATACCTGGATATGTTTGTTCAGGGTGACATTAATGATTCTTGTTCCATCTCAAACGTGTGATTTCTAATAAATTTTGAAACTATCAAATTTTAAAATTTCTTTCACAGTACATTAGCATGGTTGATGGTATTCACAGTTTGATGCTGGCTGCACCTAGAATTTTGCATGTGAGGTACTCCTAAAGTAGGAGTCCCACAGACTGTCAATATGTCACTATGTGTTACTGCAAGAAAGCTGGACAAAGCCAGAGATAATGGAGGGACATGGGGCTGTTTACATTATAAAAGCTCTGAGTAACCTAGAAGGTGCTAGTATAACAGCAGGTTACAACACATCAGAGTAGCAGCAGGATGTAAAGGCCCTCACGTAATTGTGTCACCACCTACAACAATTCAGTGGGCACCATGTAGTAGTATATTACCAAAAAAAACACAAATGTCTGAGGAGCAGAGCAGATATATGGGGTGGAATGCTGAACATCCTGCAAAACATGTACAGTCAAAGGTGTGAAGTCTGTAACCCTGTGCGTGGTGTTACATCATGTATCCCAGTCACAGCATACCTACAACTACTTAGAGCAGGAAATATGGACAAAGCCATGAGCAGGAGTAGAACAAAGGCCCACATATAAGGAGAAGGATTAACTAATGGGCAAATCGAGAAAATGCAGAGAATTCTGTTCATATTTGAAAGTGCAGAGAATTACAGGTCATGCAGTAACATGGATTCCCTGTTGTGTATGGAGTCAGTAACTCAACTGTGTGTCATCAATTTTTAATGTCAATGTATAATGATTTACCACTGGTGTACCAGAAAATCACAATGTTATGTAAAATGTACCAGACATATGATGCAAAACCCTGTACAGTCTATTACAATCTGTAAACACCCTTGGTATGAATCAGATATTATGTGCAGCACACAGCCAGGGAATCCCTTGGAGATAATATCACGGAGGTGCTGGACTGCTGAATCAGTTTCATTAGCCAATTGGCTGTAGCACACAAAATCCTGGACTAGAGTACAAGTAGGTCTGGTCTGGTATCGCCTTGTAAGTACTGATGGTCACATTGGGTATGCTCCTACACTTAGTTAATTTTGGCCCATGTCTGATGCCTTATCTGCCTAATGAACTGAGATGTGAATATATCTCTGTGCATACAGACAGCTATGTATATGTACCTGTCGCTCCCTGTCCCCCTCAGACATGATTGCACTTATTTATCAGTATGTGGCACATATATAATTATATGTATATATATATATATATATATATATATATATATATATATATGTATATATATATTTATATACATATATATATATATTTATATACATGCATATATAAATATATATATATACACACACATATATCTACATATATATACATACATATATATATATATATATATTTATAGCCACATAAAGGTGTAGAGTGTAGTGACAGCCACTTGCACACCAAATGTAACCTGTGGAGAGTGAAACTAGTACTTTGAGCTACAGTGTGTAATAGTAGGTAGGTAGGGGTAATCTGAAATCAGCCACCCTCTGTGTATATGTACATATTTCATATACAGCAGTATAGACCTGCCTAGCAGTCATATGGATGTGCAAAGGACATTCAGTTTATGGCCATGTGACTAGTATTCTCCACAAAGGTGGCGTGCCTGTCAGCAGCTGCTGATGTCATTCATCTTAACAGCACTGGCAGACAATCTCAAAACACAGAAGCTTCGTGGTGCATGTCATAAGTAAGTAGTACAATAGTATATACTACCAGAGAGGTAGGGCCTCTAATCTCAAAAAGGGGAACTCTGTGTTTGTGTGTAACTATACCCCCTTGCAGTAGTTTGTCTGTTTCACCTATCTCTGTGCAACGGTTATCCATTTTCATGCCCTGTCAACCCCCATTGGCTTCCTTTACAGGGCCTGCTGATGTCATCCACCTTAACAGCAGTGGCAAACATTCTCAAAATACATCAACTCCATGGAACATGCGATAGGTATGCAGTACTATAGTATATACTGCTAGATAGGTATGGGTTTTAATCTCAGAAAGGGCAAGTGTGTGTGTGTGTGTGTGTGTGTGTGTGTGTGTGTGTGTGTGTGTGTGTGTGTGTGTGTGTGTATGTGTGTGTGTGTGCATATTTCCCTTGGAAGTAGAGAAACTTTCAACTTAAGCACTCAATCCATTCATTTCCCAGCCCGGCACTTGCTCAAAACTCATAGTAAGAACTTATAAAGCCTAGCACTAGACCCCCTATACTATACAGAAGGACAAGGCTCTCTGTTCGACCTTACCAGCCATTCAGTAAAACAGTTCACAGTATCTATCCAGGCATGTCCAAAGGGCAGTTTCAGGTGTACTTTCCAGTCCAACTGGTGAATCTGGGCATTTTGAGGCAATGTTACAATGTTACAACTGCCTCATGTACACAGACAACCCTCTCCTCCTACCACCAAACACTAATACATGTCCATGTTGGTGTGAATGACCTGAGCCTTACCTCCCTGGACTAAATGAAAAGAGACATGGAAGAGCTCTCAGATCCCGTAGCCCAGGCCGGTATGGCCCTTGACCCTGATTAGCATCCTGCCCTCACCAAGAATGATACCACGGTATAAAGAAAAAATGATCAATTTCAACAATTAGCTAAATTTCTGGCATCATTCAAAGGGGATCCAGTGTCTGTCCGCCTGGGATGACATGCTCAATAAGCCACACTGCTTCACTAAAAAGGTCTTGTACCTGTCACCCTTAGGCTTTCAAATACTGGCCAATGCTCTTGCCACCCCATTACTGCCTTTTTTAGGCAAGGCTCAAAAGACAAACCTACTGCTGTAAATAGCGCAAGTAACAAAAAACTGAGGGTAATGCTACTCAATGCCAGAAATCTAAACCTCAAAATGAATACACTCGAGGCACTCCTCAGTATGGAAAAAATCGATATATGTGCAGTAACAGAAACCTGGTTTAAGGTTCCAGAGAGCACCCCAGCACTACCAGGATACAACTCATACCATACATTTCAGTCACAGAACCTGGACCAAAATACAAAAGGTGGGGCATATCCATATTCATCAAGGATACCCACACCTCCAGGTTAGTGGCACAGCATGATGCTTTAGAGATCATCCACGTGCAACTAACAATGGGCAAAACTGCAATTCAAATTGTAACTTACTACAGATCACCCATGTCCCAGGACCCCCATTCTGCATTTCTGGAAACACTGGCTAACATAAAGGTCCTACCAAACACCCTGATATTGGATGATTTCAATTACCCAAACATTAACTAGGAGAACTACTCAAGTACTAACTACCTTGCTCAACATTTCCTAGAATTTATAAACTCAAATGTCCTGTATCAACTGGTCAACACTCCCACCAGAGGTGACAACATATTGGACCTGGTCATCACCAATATGGGCTACTGATGTTCCATACTGGAGGTTAACCCATCGCTGGCTAGATCTGACTATAAACAAATCACTTTGGATATCCACATTCCGCCCCCACCCCCGGACAAGGAAACCACCATGAAAAACTTTTCAAAAGCAAATGTCACGTTACTTAAGACCAACGTGGAAAGTTTCAAAGCCCCCATGCTAAAGGATAATGTTATCCAAGTTGCAAAATCCTTTACTAATGCATTCTATGGACACCTACAAGAATGCATGGATTATGCTATCCCAAGCAAAACCAAGACTAACTCCTCCAAGAAAAGGAAACCAGTCTGGTGGACCCCTGCCATAAACAAGCTATACAACAGAAGGAGAAAACTAGTACAGAAAAGAGTAGAATCCAAAGAATGGAAGACATCCCTGATGAGTATTAGCAAGAATCTACGATCCCTCATAAAATCATCCAAGGCGAGCTTTGAAAGAAAAATTGCCAAGGACTCTAAAGATAACCACAAGGCATTCTTTAGCTATGTCAGGAATCTAAGTGGCAATGCTCAGATCTGCTTGGAGTGCAGAATGCCATGAAATACACTGAACCAACCGATATCGCCAACATCCTGGCAGACAGGTTCAATGCAAACTTCACCCCCTTTCACCCCCAAAGGGCCCATAACCATACCAGAAGAATGTAGATCCCTTGAAATCACAGGCACTCAGGTTAAAACAGCACTCTCCAAAACCAAAAACATAGCATCAATGGGACCGGACGGTGTCCTAGGCTGAGTCCAACACGAGCTCAAAAATGAACTAACCCCTCACCTAAACACACTGTTCAAACTCAGCCTCTCCACAGGCTATGTACCTATAGAGTGGGGCACAACAATGGTTATTCTGCTCCACAAAGGTGGAGCCACAACAGACCCTGGGAACTATCACCCTATAAGCCTGACTAGCTTAGTCTGCAAGGCTATGGAGTCATCATCATGGAACTCATAAACAGAGACATTGGGAACCTCCAAACTCTGCACCCTACCCAGTTTGGCATTGTTAAGGGCAGATCATGTCTCCTAAACCTGGTGGACTTTTGTGAGACAGTTACCAAGGCTGTAGACGAGGGAAAGATGGTACACACAGCCTACCTAGACCTAGCAAAGGCCTTCAACAGTCCCCATTCTGGTATTATCGACAAGCTCACCAGCCTGAACATAAACCCCTATGTCTCAAGATGGGTTGCCAACTGGCTCACAGACAGAACCCACATGGTGAGAGTTGTGGGAGCTAGGTCTGACTCTAAACTGGTTACAAGTGGTGTTCCCTAGGGCTCAGTCCTAGGACCCCTCCTGTTTGACATATACTTCTCAGAGGTACAGGCAAGCACAGGAGGACTATGGCTGACCAAGTTCACAGATGACTGCAAACTAGGGGCTATAACTGACTCTCCAGCTGACACAGACATCCTCCAAAAGGGTCTCACTAAGACAGATACCTGGTGTCAAAATCATGGCCTCAAGCTAAATGCCAAAAAGTGCATAGCCATCCCCTTTGGAAAAAACAAAGTAGCTTCAAACTACCACATAGGTGGTAGTCCCCTAAATACGGAAAATGTAATAAGGGATCTGGGGACCAAAGTTAATCTCTCCTTTGATAATCACATTACCAAAGTGGTTAGAAAATCCATCTATGTGGCCCACCTAATCACAAAAGTGATCATATCCAGATCAAAAGAGGTCATTGTACCCTTCTACTCATCACTCATCAGATCCATCATAGAGTACAATGCCCCATTTGGGATGTACTCCTACACACAAGCTACAACACAGCAAAGACCACAGAAGTACCTCACCAAGAGGATCACTGGCCTCAAACAGATGACCTATGCAGCTCGACTGAAGAAACTCCAGCTGTACTCGGTTGCATAACACCTATTCAGAGGTGATCTCTGCCTGACATACAAGGCCATGTCCAACCCAGAATTGATGGACATGCTCCACCTAAAGAAAACCTTATCCCTTCAAGCCACACACTCTAGGGATCTAAACCTCACCACAACAATAAATAGGACATACTGGAGGGATAGATTCCTGTCCCATAGACTTCCCAGCTTTGGAAGATTCCAATCTACATTAGGTAGATCTCCTTGCTAACACTCTTAAAGAGAAACATTGGCGCGTGGCTTTCTTTACCTTGTGTTTTACTTGCATTCTGCTTTAACTGCATATTAAAACTTCAAAAGAGACCACAGCTCTGTCTCTTCTGAGTCAGGCAGTTGTCTTGTTAAATACCACTGTCTTTCTAGCTGCCTGTCTCTTATGTTAATCTGACCGGGTCAATATTATGTCATTGAATGCTTAAAAAAGCAAACGCTGATTGATCGACCTAATTTAAGCAAAAGCTTACAATCTCGAACTGTCAGATCAGCAATTTTTTTCCCAGGGAAAAAAATCGCTGATCCACAACAAATGCACACAACACAAGCACACCAAACAAACAGAAATCCACACACATACACCTAAAATCTGAAACCTAACTCTACACTAAACTATGCACACACCACTAACTACCCACTTACCTTAACCCAAACGCTAACCCTAAGGTCCGTCACTATCGCGCACTCACCTCACCCGCTCCCTAACCCTAACTCACTTAAATCAGCCCTAACCCTCATGTCCACTCAATCACACACACACCTAACCCGAGCCCTAACCTTAACTCACCTAAATCACCTTAACACTCACATCCGCACAATCGCACACTTACCTGAATCTGACCGGTAACTTTCTACCATAACACTGAAAATACCAAAGCAACAGAAACGGACAACCAAATCCTTTCCCTGGGAAAAAAGTTGAGTTTCTGCTGCTTCGATATTTTGTTGTTTTTCGAACAAATAACGTCGATCAATCAGCGTTCACTTTTTTAAGCGTTCGATGATCTAATATAGACCCATCTGACCATATATCTCATTTCCTCTCTGCTTTCACTGGCTTGTGTGAGTAATCAGAAAATCATCATTTTTGAAATCCCTCCCCTTCAACTATTTAAATTTATTGGCCATCCTACTATATTCCATAGTACCAGAATACAAAAGTGACAACCCCTTTCAATCCATCTTGCTGTTTTAAAAATGGTAACTCTCCACTAAACCTTAACTTTTTAAACAGGTAAAACTTAAGTTACCTATTTTCACATCTAACTTCTCTAGTGCACACTGCAGTGTGCATTTTTTTCATCTTACCTTTAAGCATCCCTGTGACTAGCACTTGCTCTGATACCTGCTGGAAAGCACTAGGAAGCCTTAAACTGATACAAGCATTCAACTCTCCTTGTTAATAAGGAGAAATTAACTGTAGGCACTAAACAGCCTATAACTGCAAAGTACCTTGCTAAAGTAAAGGAAAACAGCTCCTGTACTTTGCAAAAAAAAAAAAAAAAAGCACCAAACCAGGCATGTCCAAGGGTCAGCTTCCGGTGATTTCTCCAGTCCACCCGGTGAATCTGGGCATACTGGGGCAATGCAGCAATTGCCTCATGTACACAGACAACCCTCTCCTCCTACCACCCAACACTACAACCTGTGAGAAATGCACTTACATAGCCAAAATGGAAGCAAAGCTCTCTCCACCCAAGATTGTGCTAAGACAGTCAAGAGGAGAAGGTTAACACCCACACTACACCTCAAGCAACACATAGCCCTTCTAAACCCACACCACCAACACCCACATATAGCAACATTAAATCCACATATGCAGAGGCCCTTAACTGTAACCTGCCCAAGCAACAAGGATCTCTAAAGCTGAAACACAAACAAACACCAATCACAACCAAAGTGTCACATAGCTCACAACACCAGTGTGCCACCCACCAACAGCCCCTAAGGCAAGACAATGTAGCTAACACTTTAGTCATAGGTGACTATACTCCAGCACACTAATGTCCCACTCACCAGGTTGAACAAGGAGAAAATTACAGTCAGCTGCCTGTCGGGTGCCAGGATCTGCCACATAACGCATGCACTCAAGTCACTCCACAACAATTACAAATATGACTCTGTCATTATCCATGTTGGAGTGAATGACTTGAGATGTACCTCCCTGGACTACATGAAAAGAGACATGGAAGAGCTCTCAGATCATGTAGCCGGGGCAGGTATGACCTTAGCCCTGAGTAGCATCCTGCCTTCACCCAGAATGATACAATATAAGGACAACATGATTGACTTCAACAATTGGCTAAGCTTCTGATGTCATTCAAAGGGGATCCAGTATCTTTCTGCCTGGGATGACATGATCGACAGACCATGATGCTTTGCCAGAGATGGTCTGCACCTGTCACCCCTGGGATTCAGGTTACTGGCTAAGGCTCTTGACACCCCTATAGAGCCTTTTTTAGGCAAATTTCAAAGGACAAAACCACCACCGTAACAGATACAAGCATGCAAAATCTGAAGGTAGTGCTACTCAATGCTAGAAGTCTAAACCTCAAAATGCACTCTCTCGAGGCACTCTTAAAAATGGAGAACATCAATATCTGTGCAGTAACTGAGACCTAGTTTAAGGCTCCAGAGAGCACCCCTGCAATACCAGGCTACAACTCTTACCACACTTTTCAGCCACCAAACCAGGACAGAAACACTAAAGGTGGAGGAGTGTCAATATTCACCAAGGATATTCACACTACCAGGCTAGTTGCCCAACACAATGCATCTGAAATTCTCCTGGTGCAACTAAGACTAGGTAAGACTGCAATCCAAATTGTAGCTTGCTACAGATCCCCCACCATGCCCCAAGATTCTCACTACACCATTCTAAACATACTGGAGAATATTAAGATAGAACAATACACCCTAATACTGGGTGATTTTAACTACCCTGCCATTAACTGGGAAAACTACTCGTGTACCAACACCTTTGCCCAACGGTTCTTGGAATTCATAAATTCCAGTGCCCTGGATCTACTAATCTATAATCCCACCAGGGGCTCCAATATCCTAGACCTACCAACTAGACCTGGTCATTATCAACATGGGAAATTGATGTTCCACACCTATGGTCATCCCCTCGTTAGTCAGGTCTGACCATAAGCTAATCACCCTTAACATCCACATCCCACCCCACCCCCCAGTAAGGAAACCTCCATAAAAAACTTCTCTAAAGCCAACTTCATGCTACTCAAATCAGAAGTGACAAACTTCATGACATCCATGCAGACGGGAACTGAAAGTTCAACTGCTGAATATTACACTAAGGCACTGTACGAGCACATCCACTCATGCATGAATCATGCCATCCCAAATAAAACCAAGATGCTCTCATCCAAAAAAAAGGAAGCCAATCTGGTGGTCCCCTGCCATAAACAAACTTTACAACAAAAGGAAGAAACTGTTGCAGAAAAGAGGAAAATCCTAGGATGCAAAAAACGCCCATACCGGCCTCAGTAAGAAACTAAGATCCCTCATAAAATCCTCCAAAGCTAGTTACGAAAATAAAATTGCTAAAGATTCTAAAGACAACCACAAGGCATTCTATAACTATGTCAAGATTCTAAATGTCATTGCTCAGATCTGCTCTGAGCTAAAACAGAATGGCATTAAATATACTGATCCCAAGGATATTGCCAATATCCTGGCAGATTGATTCAGTGCCAACTACACCCCCCTCTCACCCCCTAAAGGGCCCATCTCAATACAGGAAGATTTCCAAATTCCAGTAATAACGGCCGCCCAAGTAAAAAATGCACTCTCCAAAGCTAAGAATACAGCATCCATGGGACCAGATGACATCCTGGGCTGTGTACTACATGAACTACAATATGAACTGGCACCTCACCAAAGTGTCATGTTTAATCGTAGCCTCACCTCAGATTTTGTGCACACTGAGTGGCTCAGAGCTACAGTTATCCCTCTCCACAAGGGGGGATCCACCTTGGATCCCGGAAACTACCATCCCATCAGTCTGATGAGCCTTATCTGCAAGGCCATGGAGTGTATTATCATGGAACTTATAAACAAAGACATTGGCAACCTTCAAACACTGGACCCCACCCAGTTTGGGTTTGTGAAGGGCCGATCTTGTGTCCTGAACCTGACTGACTTCTTCAAATCAGTCTCCAGAGCCATGGACAAGGGTAAGGTGGCTCACACAGCCTATCTAGACCTTGCCAAGGCATTTGCCACCATCCCCCACTCTGGAATCATAGATAAACTTACTAAGCTAGGCATTAATCTCTACATCACCCAATGGGTTGCTAACTGGCTTACTGATAGAACCCACACTGTAAAAGTAGCCGACTCTAAATCCAGCTCCAGACAAGTGACAAGTGGAGTACCTAAGGGTTCAGTCCTGGGACCTCTCTTGTTTGGCATCTACTTCTCTGAAGTACAGGCCAAGACTAAGGGACTCTGGCTAACAAAGTTCACAGATGACTGTAAACTGGGAGCCATTATTGAATCCCCAAATGATGTGGATACTCTACAAAAGGGCCTTACAGAAATAGATGCTTGGTGCCAGAGCCATGGGCTCAAGCTCAATGCCAAGAAATGTATAGTTATCCCCTTTGGGAAAAAACATGTACCCGTGAATTACCATAAAGGTGGCAGTACACTAAACACCGAAAGTGTGATAACAGACTTGGGGACTCAGGTGGACAGTGGTCTCACCTTCGATAACCACATCGCCACAACAGTCAGGAATCCTTCTATGTGGCACACCTCATCACTAAGGGCTTTTCATCCAGAAAACAGGAGGTCATTGTCCCACTGTACTCATCCCTCATTAGACCCATTATAGAATACAATGCCCCATTTGGTATGTACCTCTCAAGGCATCTGCAACAACTGGAAAGGCTGCAGAAATACCTTACTAAAAGAATCACAGGCCTAAAGCAGATGCCCTATGCTGACCACCTTAAAATACTCCAGCTATACTCTGTTGCATATCATCTACTCAGAGGCGATCTTTGCTTAACATACAAGGCCATGTCAAACCCAGAGCTGTTGGGCATGCTACACTTAAAGAAATCCCAATCAATCAGAGCCACACACTCCAGGAATCTAAACCTTGTCATCACAATAAACAAAACATGCTGGAGGGATAGGTTCCTGACCCAGAGACTCCCCAGACTCTGTAATAGATTGCCCATACATGTCAAGCAGAGTGCCTCTTTGGCCTTCTTCAAAAGGAACCTTGACAATTGGATGGGAGAAAGGAAATTCACCCCAGGGATCACACCAGTCACCCTGCAAGGGGTCCAGGGAAGTAAGTAGTGTGGGAAGAATTAGCCAGGGAATTGGTATGGCTAGGCTTGTATAGGCCCTAGGGCTGATAGCCTAGTACCAACCTATGAACCTATGAACCTATGGATGGGAAACAGAAAGTTTACCCTGGGGATCACTTCAGTCACTGTGCTAGACAGAGGCACAGGGAACTAATCTAAGGGGGTGGCAAAAGCCAACACTTTCTGGCTAGGCTTATAAATGTCTTCGGGCAGATAGCCTAGTACTTACCTATCAACCTATGAACCTATCTGTGTGTGTGTGTGTGTGTGTGTGTGTGTGTGTGTGTGTGTGTGTGTGTGTGTGTGTGTGTGTGTGTGTGTGTGTATAAATATACCCCCTTGCAGCAGTGTGTCTGTCTTGCCTATCGTGTGCAATGGTTATACATTTTCAGGTCCTGTCAACCACACCATTGGCCTCCTTTACATGGCCTGCTGATGTCATCCACCATAACAGCAATGGCAAACACTATCAAAGCACACAAGCTCTGTGGTGCATCTGATAAAGACATAGTACCATAGTCTATACTACTAGATAGGTAGGGTTTCTAATCCCAAAACAGTCAACTCTTTGAGTGTGTGTGTGTGTGTGTGTGTGTGTGTGTGTGTGTGTGTGTGTGTGTGTGTGTGTGTGTGTGTGTGTGTGTGTGTGTGTGTGTGTATGTGTGTGTGCATGGAAATATATCCCCTTGTAGCAGTGTGTCTGTCTCATCTATGTGTGTGCATTGGTTATACATTTTAAGGCCCTGTGAGTAGTTACTGACCCTAAATATCCCACATTTAACTAGGCATAAATGTTATCTGCCACCACCTACATTTGTAGGTACAAAACACCCAGGTGACACATATCAAGGGTAGCATGCCTTGTCATGGGTTATGCATGCAGGATTACACTGTCCGTCCCATTCCCTTGACACACTGTTCTACACATACAGACCTAGGTAACCATGCACATGTACAGCAGTACCTTGCTGATGTCATATGTCTGCTTTGCTACCCTGCCATCCTAAGCCAATGCATTGCCACCAAGTCTCCACAGCATAGTCACTCACACCCCTGAAACAGAAACATACAAAGTTCTGAGAGACACCTGTCAGTCCGCAACACCACCACCAATCTAACATCATGCAGCAAAGATACAAACACTTTCATGTGTACTCATGACACATGCCAACATACAGCACCTGTCATGACATAACACAACAACACTACAAAATGTCATGTAATGTACTATAGTTACCCTGTGCATCAAACACATATTTGCATGTCCCTGCATTGATAGTATGGAAGGCAGGAATGTGGCACAGGTATCATCACATGCACAGGGTGTGGTGTGAGGGTGCCAGAGGCCTAGGTTGTGCCAAACAGTTAACATCATGTGTGGAGTCAGGAAGGGGTGCTGGTCAGCTGGGCCATGGAGAGGTGTCATGTGTGTCTGTTGGTGACCTGCATGTGACAGTGATGTTATGAGTTTTAATTTGTGGTGATGAGATGAATACTTCAATCAAAAGATTTCTACATAAATCTAGCAACCCTTTATTACAATCAACTACCCAGTATCCCAGGAGGTAATCGCTGACCAGAGTCTGGGAGAGTTTAATAAACTATTAAGTACATTGGAGAAGAAAGTTCAGATGTACAAATAACTCAAATGGCAGCGATTAAGCTTTTTAGCTTATTTGGAGTTGGGTGTAATACCACGTGGACTACATATCCTGAAAATGCCTTCTTATGGTAACACTTATGAAGATTTACTTGTGCAATGGCAGCAGCTTAATCTGGAGTTAAGTGCTAATTACATGAAACTAATGAACAAGTTCTTTGAAGGCATAGAGAATAACTTGATAGATGAAATAGACAAACTTGAAAATGAGATATTAAATATGTCGACATATGACTGCTACAATGTTCAATATCAAGCCTTTTTAGATCATGTACAAGCACTAGATACTAGATTGGAAATGAAAAAAAAACATAAGCTGCAATGAGATTTGGCCGATTTTAAGAATGGCCATATCTTCTCATGACCGAGAACTGAGTATAAACGTAACAATAGTAGTAACAATAAAGATACTGTTAATGTAAAAAAGAGAGGAATTGCTTCTAAGAATCTAGATCAGCTTGATGAGTTTGAATTGCCGCGAACGCCAACTGAACCATCAACCAATCAGGATGCACGCATACAAAGTTCTGTGTGCGCTCTTGTTAGTCAACATGGGCTGGAACTTTCAAAGAGCGTAGCCGAAGGTAAGGAATCCACTTCAAGTGATGCACCTAATGTTCCGACGACTGTGGATGAACAATCGTTGTTAAGATCTAAAATAGACATAAAGGACAAAATGAAGCAAATGGAGATATCTTCTTTTTTGCCTTTCCGTTTAAAGCAACTGGAAAAGGTTGTAATACAGTACAAACAACCGTTAGAGAAGCATCTGCCACAGAAGCAATTTCAGCAGGCAACGCCAGGAATAAAAAGGAAAAACGACAGCCCATTAGCATCCAGCAAGACTGTTCGCTGTTAAAAGGGACTATACGATTAGTAAAAGGTACTGTGAATTTATCAAGTCTGCGGTTAACTAATGAACATTTTAACTTGCTAGAAAATGGTTTGAAGTTCATCCCATTTGCCAGGGATAATATTGTAAATGCAATTACTGATGCAAAGTTGTTTGCAAGAAGTTTAACATTGAGATTAATTTTTAAACAAAACACTGTTAATGACCATGGTTGTAAAAAGTTGAGTACAATTTTGTCCAGTAGTTATTGCTTTTTTGAATATAGTTGAAAAGGAATTAAGATCCCTGTATGCAAAAAGAAATAGAAAAAAAATCTTTAATTTGTCTTATAAAGAGTATAAAGCCCTTGAACATTTGAAAGGAAATGATAATATAATTATCAAGCAAGCGGATAAGGGCGGAGCAGCAATAATAATGAATAAGATATACTATATGGATAAATTTAATAATTTTTTGGCAGATCCATTAACTTTTAAAAAAATAACATTTAATGAGATAAAAAATTGTATTTCACACGTGAATATGGTTATCTATGACATGCAATTAAACCAGGATATACCTATAGAACTATTTAATTACTTCACAGTATCTTGTCCTAGGACACCTCAAATATATGGGATCCCCAAAATTCATAAGTCTTTAGAAGACCTGCCCTTGAGGCCCATAGTCTCAGGCAAAGGCTGGATAACAGAGCCCATATCTAAATATCTGCAAAAGAAATTTGCTAAGTATCTGTCAAGATGTTCTAGTATTCTAAAGGATACTATACATTTTTTGGAAGAACTATTTAAGTGGTATGAGCATGAAACTAATCAGAATTTCTTGTTTGTAACATTGGATATAACCTCATTATTTACAGTCATTCTGATTGATTATGGTTTGGAAGCGATAAGAAGCTTTCTCTGTACTGAAACAGACTTACAATCATGTGAGATAGAGAATATTTGCATGCTCCTTGAAGTGGTTTTGACCAAAAATGTGTTCATTTTTGATAGCACACCATATTTGCAAATCTCTGGTGTAGCGATGGGCACACCAATAGCGAACACTTATGCAAATTGAGTTTTACATCAATGGGAAAAACAATATGTATTAAGTAGCTTTAACGAACTAAATAGAAATATTAAGTCTTACTGTAGATTTGTGGATGATTGTTTTTTCATTTGGAATGGTACTAGTATAGATTTGGAAAGATATATTACATATTTGAACGCAACTACAGATTTTTTTAAGTTTAAAATGGTTTCTTCACCTGATAGTATAGTGTTTCTAGATGTGAATATATACAAGAAGCAGGATAGAGTACAAACTATGATCTATAGAAAAGAGGTGCATGCAAGTAGATATTTAAGAAGGAGTAGCATGCATGCTCCACATACATTTAAAGGAATTCTTAAATCACAACTTGTAAGAGTTAGTAAATTGAATACTGAGGACAGTAATTTTATGGATCAAGCTAATGTAATGAAGCAAGAATTTATTAAGAATGGTTATCCTACACATAGTATAAATACCATATATAATGAGGTTGTTTTAGGTAGGAAAGATAAATATAAACCTACTTTTAGTCAGAAGATTTTAACAACAACACAAGGTACAGATGTGAATAAAAATATGGTTAGATATGTGACTACATATAATGGAAATACAAAAGAAGTGCGTGATATTATAGAAAAAAATTGGATGATTCTACTAGCGATGCCAGAAGTTAAAGATCTAATAGGTTTAAAACCAAAGTTTGCTTACAGGAATCAGGAAACACTTAAACAAATGTTGTGTTATAAAGACTTTAAGAACAAGGAAGGAATATTTCAACAAAAAATGGGAACATATAAATGCCACAACTGTACTTGTTGTATGGATATCTTTGATCTAGAGGAGAATTTTCAACATCCTGTCACTAAAGAAAGATTTACTTTTAATCGTTCAGTAGGCTGTAACACAACAAAATTAGTGTACTTAGCAACGTGCACATTGTGCACGGCATTTTATACAGGAAAAACGATGAGAAAATTAAAGGATCGTATAATTGAACATAAGTCAGAAATAAAAAGGAAAGTTTTAACTAATGGTTTATATAAACATATCGTAGATTTCCATACACATACATTTAAATTCAGGGCTATAAGTGTATTAAATACAGATCCAAGAGGGGGTGACATAAATAATGTACTTGAATTAAGAGAGTATGAATGGATCGTTAGAATGCAGGCAGATTCATCACCAGGCTTAAATAATACAGTCAGCTTAAAGCCAGTGTTGTTAAAAAAACAGAGAGAAAATATTTGATAGATACCCTAAATCTGTTTTGTACACCCATACACCTAGCTACATGTAGCATGATTTTGTCATTTTAAATGCGTATATACAACATAGTATATGTCTAGATAGTAATTTATTTTTTGGATTTATTTTTTGGATTTTGTTTTGGATGTTTCTATAGTATGTGTTAAGGTTGTTTTAAGAACTGATTTAAATTTTAAATGGAAAATTGAAATTGTTTGGCTGGCTAGATCATGTGATTTAAATTGGACCTCTATTTAAAGTTTGGAAAATTCATTGATTTTATGTACTGATGAAGGGTGGATAACCCGAAAGCTTTATTCATTAAATTTTTAGTGTTTTGTGTGTGTGGTGTGAGGGTGCCAGAGGCCTAGGTTGTGCCAAACCGTTGATATCATGTTTGGAGTCAGGAGGGGGTGCTGGTCAGCTGGGTCATGGAGAGGTGTCATGTGTGTCTGTTGGTGACCTGCATGTGACAGTGATGTATGAATGTGTGCTTGTACACAGTCAAGCCATGTGCTAGCCCTACACATGGGTATGTTGGACAGCTGTGGACTTTACATGGCAGAATGGGCAGTTCACCATCTCTGGCCATGAACATGGCAACTGGCTCTGCCAGGGGTGGCACCACCATGCCCAGGGTCAGATGTGGTACTAGTTGCTGAGGTTGACTGGTATCTTCTGGGCTTGTGTCCCTCATGGGACCACAAAGGATCACGTGCCCATGTCCTGCCACATTGTGGTATTGACAGCACCCTCCCTTCTGTAGTGCTAGAGGTACTGCTACTGCAAGAGCGTGAGAGTGCATGGCCATGTCGACTCTAAGCAGATGTTGTTGCTGACCTACGACCAAGTGTCTGATGCCCTACTCCCACCACATGTTCTAGCACAATGTGCAGTTAAGGACTTACAATGTCTCACTCCACTGTTGCTCCACTATATCAGTGAAATGATGTATGGCATCACCAATGTGCTGAAAGGAGTCACAGATGTCAGACAGTGATGCATTATTGATCCTGAGCATTCATCTGATGTTGCATTTGGAATGTGCCTGTGCCTCAATGATGGACCAAAACATGCATTGAGTGATTCATGATATGACACCTGTTGACAAGTGGTGGAAGGTATCAGTCCTCCTTCAACCACCCCTGTCAATCTACCTGTGTGGGACCTCATCAGCTGTCTGGCAATGGCTAGTGTCTACATTCACTGATGCCATTGTTGCCACACTCTCCTGTTCAATGCCACCACACTCTGACTGTCCAATATCTGTGGCCGTAAGGGACTGGGTATGTGTGGGCATACTGACCGTGTGCGGGGACAATGGGGAAGGAAGTGGGATGTCGACCCATGGGACAGCTTCAGCCCCCAACAACCCCAACTATGCCTCACTATGGCCACCGTCATCTTCAGAGTCAGATGAGACACTGACTTCAGCTTGGAGGGGGACAGACTCCAACCCCTACAATCACCTGTGAGGAGGAAGACTACATACGTACATTACTACCTGCACTATTATGTATGGTGATCCACACACACACACATACAGGTGAGGTGCCACAACTGCATTACACATACCACATCTTATTTCTGATCCCATGCACAACACACAAGCAGACAACAACATACACAGACATGACAGGACAATTAAATCACATGAACTGCAGATATGTCTAGTTAATGTTTCCACTACTATGCACTTGTGAGATAAGCTGTATGTCAGTGTATGTGATAGACCTACACCTAAAACACACTGCCCCCTTCTTGAGCATACTATTGACCCCTGTACAGTAGACTGCATAGACCTTCACAAAAATAACTGCAAATATGTGACAGCTCCTGCACAAAAACTACTGTGATTACCGATTCACTGAACTTCAGTTAACCCCTCTGAAAATGAACATACACGTAGTGTACCCTGACTAAGCATATCAGCTGTGTTTGCAGCAAAATGGCATTAATTAACATTCTTAGGGTATATATGATCCATACAAAAACAGTATCACACTCACTGAGTACAGGATGTTGGACTCTGGCCACACCTGTCATACCTATGGAAATGTGAGGGAGAGGTATTGTCAGCAATACAAAATGTGGCATTGTTACAGGTTAATATGTGCATATATCAAGATATACAGTAGGTACTGTGATATATCCACATATTATCCTGTGACATGTGCATATATCAACATGTACAGTAGGTACTGTGATACTGCCTGCATTTCTCACATTCTGAGTATGTGTGCACAAGTGTGCATTACAAACAATCCCCTCCAATGCAGAGTCACCCTACATCTATGTACTGGTATGCAAAGGCTGTCACAATGATTAATGCAGTATTACAGTGATGAACGCAGGAGACTTACATGGACACTTCTTTGCAGTGGATGCTGTGGCACCCACCTCCACGATGTAAAGGGTGATGGATGCTTTATTTATTATTATTTCACCCAATTTACCATACACACTGTAATGTGCATACTGCTTTGCTTCTGTGATGATTTGGATTTCATTTCAAAGTTTTATTTTGCATTTTATAGTACAAACACTAATAGAAATCTGCTAAACAAAGCAATGCAGTCTCACAATGAAAACAGACTTAGCATTAAAACTTCTCTGCCATTGAAACTCACATTCACTGAAACAGCATTGAAACCCACATTCAAAGAAAATAAATTTTGCCAGTAGCAGATCAAGATTAACTTTGGGCTGTTTTTAAACCACAGGCCACTTAAACATGAAACATACACATGCTCTTTGATACACCTTCCAGATTGTATTAAATTATATTCCATGTACATTACAGTGCAGGTTTAGAGGGCATTTCAAATTTATTGTTTTGAACATTTTTCAGTATACAATGAAACAAAATGCATGCATCAATAACGAAAAAAACTGTCCAATTCAGAACATTTCCATCTAAAAAGTCTACTCAAACTTCTACAGTCTGCCAGTATCAGTAAATATGCACAATCTCTGAAGAAGTAAAAGTAATCTAAATAATTCCACATTAAAGAGATCTGTAACTAATGAAGAGGTTGCAGATAGCAAACAACTTTATATTTCATTGTTTCATCTACAAATAAAATGCCTGTTGCCCTTGAGTAATAAATTGCCTATGTTACACTAAAAATTGATAGGCTAGTAATATTGCAATAGGGAATGGATTGCAAACTGATAACAGGTTCATAATTACTATGTATCTTTGCCAACAGGGACTGCAACATTCACCCCCTTTGCAACACAGTAAAGTATCAGCAATGACTCTTCCTACCGTAGGAGTAGAACCCGCAGCCTTATGCGTCTAATGCAAGTATAGTACTTGCTGTGCTATTAACAACATGAGCAGAGCCAGCATAAGTAGCACTAAAATTTTGCTCTACTGCAGCTCTCAGCTCCTTGTAAAATCTACTCAACACTCAGCTGTATCTCTGAACTTTGCAACACAAGAAATCTGGAAAAAGCCAAAATGTATTAGGGGGGGACAAAAGCCCAAAAACCAGGGACACATTTTAAACATTGCTTGTATAATGTTGGAAAGGTGCTAGAAAAAAAATGCTGTGCTGCAACCATACATTTCATTGCCAAGTCTTGAACCCAGGACCCTGTGCAAAACAGTCAGAGCAACATACCGCTATGCCAAATCAGCTGTTTTATGAAAAAATGGAACACTGAAACTTAAATGGCTACGATTTAGTGAATTCAGTTCTCACCATAACTGTCAACCTCTTAGCACAAAACACCTGAACAAAGCCAATAATGGGGAATACAGCCCCCCCAAACATATTCAGTGAATTCAGTTCTTACCATAGCTCTCAACCTATTAGCAAAAAACACCTGAACAAAGCCAGTAATGAGGGAATACAGCGCCCAAACATATTCAGTGAATTCAGCTCCCACCATAGCTCTCAACCTCTTAGCACAAAAACCTGGACAAAGCCAATAATGGGGGAATACAATCCCAAAAATAGGAACAAATTTCAAATATCCATCTTATAAACTTAGAAAATTGCTAGATTAAAAGGTTTTGTGTTCCCTTGACCTTGCAAAATGTAAACCCATATGTCACAAGATGGGTTGCAAACTGAAGGACAGAACCCACAGGGTTAGAGTTGCTGGCTGACAAAGTTTGCAGATGACTGCAAACGGACACTGATATCCTTCAGAAGGTGCCAGACTGGAAACAGATAGCTGTGCCAGAGCCATGGCAAAACAAGGTAACCCCAAGCTACCATATAGGTGGCAATCCACTAAGCACAGAAGAGGTTATCAGGGACCTGGGGGACCAGGTTGACAGTGCTTTCTTTTGACACTCACATTGCTAAAGTGGTTAGAAAGACCTTCTACATTGCCCACCTGATCATGAAGGGATTCACATCCAGATCTAGTGAGGTCATTGTTCCTGTACTCTTCACTTATCAGACCAATGATCATCTGCAATTGGAGAGACCCCAAAAGTTCCTCACCAAAAGGATAAAGGACTCCAAAATCTGTCATATGCTGCCAGATTGAATGGACATGCTCCACCTCAAAAATCCAAATCCACCAAAACCACAGAGACTCCTATGCTGTGGAATAAAACTCGGTCCATGTGAGGGCAGCACCTCGCTGACTCTGTTCAAGAGAAATCTAGACCTGTGGATGGAATCATCTCTGGGTCACTGCTGGACAGAGGCACAACAAACTAATGGGCACAGTATTTTATAAATGCCTTAGGGCAGATAGCCTAGTATAAACCTATGAACCTATGAACCTATGAACCTATGTACTTTTTGAAGAATATGAAGTCTGAAGTTCAAATACTTATCATTTTTATTTATTTAACATTTGTTAACAAGGAAAGTCTGACTTGGAACAAAAGCCAATTTTCAGCAGAGACCCAGGGAGAAGCACTCCAGGCACATGCCTTTGTAAGATGGGAGGACACCAGAGCAAACTTACACAAACACAGGGAGGACATACAGACTCCACACAGAAGGTACCCCAGCCAAGAATCAAACCAGAAAACCTGTAGATGTCAGACAACAATGCTACTACTGCACCACTACACTACTGACTGTGTAAAGAAACAAAAATACAGAAACCATAGATTTTATGAGGAACAGAACAGAACAAATATGAGGCAAACATCTGCAAATTATTTACAAATGGTGGTGGGTATGTAATTCAGGCTCTTGCTACTTGGGCCCAAGATACAGAGTTCAAGCTTGTGGTATTCTCTACCACCACCATGTAGCAACTGGGGCATTGTACACAAACACACCTACCTGAGCCCAAAGTCCCTGCAGCAGCAAAAGCCTACAATAAGAGCAGCAGTAAATCCATCCATTCCAGCTGTAAGCAATCAAGAAATGCCACACTGTTCTGGGACTAGCCTAATAGCATGAGCCGCCCCTGCACATGTCCCTGTTGCTTGACCTTTGCCTCCCCACATCCCTTTATGTAAGGGTATTGTGTGGATCCCTTGTTCTATGGGTTGTGAGATATGGTAGGTCTGTAGCAGGTTCCTGAACATACTGCTGCATATGTTGCAGGCTGCAGCTGCTGCTTTTTGCCCAGGACTCATACTGGGGAGTGTGAACATATTGGATGGAAGCAAGCTGTGTGTGTCAGTGAGGGACCAGTGTCAGCTCTGTTGTTACAGCACAGCCAGGGAGAGAGTACCAATAACAGTCCAGGTGAGGCATGTGCTTAAGGTACATATGCTATGCAACAGTGCAAATCAGTGAGTGGTAGGTGACATAGGTAGCCTATACATATTTGTGCAGTGTGTCCCTACCTACAGACCTTTGGCATACTAACATGGGTAGCAGTGATTGCAGTAGCAGCTACCTGTTTTGGTTAAAATTGCAGGACCCAGTCATTATTTGTTGTATTTACAAGCATATAATTGAAGTGCAATACCCTGGATTTGAACCCAGGACTGTGGATGGCAAAATGTACCACATGCCAGAAATTTAACAGACTGAGCTACTGAGTCAACACTGCAGCAGGTGTCTTTGCAAGGTATATGTTCATGCATGCAGCCTGTTACACAGGATTCACATTAGCATGTGTGTACTGATGTGTATGATGTGTGACACTGAACTGTCTGTCATGATTTTCTAACCTTAATCTGTACTGACTTGCCAGTACTATAGCACACAGAAATGTTTTTTTGAAAGCTGTGTCAAATGCAGGTGGCACAACTGTGGACATTCTGCAAGAGTCTGTGCAGTTGATATATATACCTGCTATCCCAGGCCTCACGGGCATTCATCATTATTTATTTGGCTGTGTACTGGTTTGGTGTCTGCAACACAGTCTCAAGTACACTGGCAATTTTCCCATTATATGTCCATGCAGTGTGTCATTGACAATCAGGATATGTTTCTGGAAACACCTGCTTTATTTCAAAGCTGAATGGCCTAGTGGACTAATGCACTATGCTGTGCTTAACAGGGGCCTAGGTTTGAGACTTGGCATGGGTGATTAATTTGCAGATGTGCCTAACAGTGTCAGAAACAGAGAAGGGGATTTCATAGGTTCATAGGTTGGTACTAGGCTATTGATCCTAGGGCCTATACAGGCCTAGCCATAACAATTCCCTGGCTATTTCTTTCCACAGTATTTACTTCCCTGGAAGTTTTAAGTGGGTTTGCACAGCACACCTCTCCACTTAAACCCATGCTAATTCTAAAAAAAGAAAAGAAAAAAGGACTGATAGAAAAATGGTGAAATTGAGGAAAGACAATGTGAAAGGCAGGTAGGGATGTGCAGGATGGATGTAGAAAATGACCATAGCTCTCCATTGCTTGTACAGTAATAGCTGTGCAGGTTGTAGGGAATTTGGAATTGGAGCCTCATGCCCCAGGGAGAGGAATGATAGCAACATAACTGTGCTGATTAATTCATGTAATAATTAAGTGTGTCCAGTGGACGGGAGTGCAAAATGGAGAACTATGTGTGGGACAATATTTTTTTTTCTTGTGGGACAGGTGCCTTTTTTTTTAAGGTGAGAGTGGAATGTTGGAGAAGGGATATTGGTATGTGTGGGGAGGTAAGTTGGATAGGAGAGCTTGCATTTGCAGACAGGCAAGACAAACAAGACAGCATACAGAGGTGGTGTATGACACATGAGGGATGTGAACACCTTGGACGGGAAGAGTGTTTTGGAATCAGAGAGCCATGTGTCTCTAGACAGCAGAAATGAGACTGATCTTGCCACCCAAAGGTAGTCAACACTGCTCCTTCACTGCCTTTCTACCCTCAATCCAGCACAGGCGATTCTCCTAGCCATGATGCATGATCCTGCGCACCATCACCAGTAGCTGATCCTGCATGACAACCCCCCTCCACATCTACTCCCAGAGGGGTGGCCCTTGTCCCCCAAGGCAGTTTCACCCATAGGTGGTGCAGGGCCAGAGGTGGGGGCACTACCGGCTTGGGTCTCAGCCATGGCTGGCTGAGGTAGGATAGGTGGATCACCAGGAACCATCCTACCAGTAGAGCTATGGTGTTGAGGTATTTCAAAGTATATAGGTTAGTAATGAACACAACATTTAGCTAGTTATAACAACATGCTAGAATGTTGCAAATAACCCAGTAACATAACATTACATAGTATATGGAACACAACAATATGTGAGATGACAGTATAGTAATAGCATGCCATAAACAGTTATGGCATAAGGCCAATAACATAGATAATTTAACAAGGTATATTAGTATGCAACCATTGTAATACATACCAATAATAAAACACAAGGCCCAACATAATGTTTTGAGAAGAACATATGTTAATAGTAAACCATAACCAATGTATAGTAATAATCGATTGTGGTGCAGATAAGGGGTGGGAGGAGAGAGAACTACAGACCATCAATACCAGTAAAGGCTATATTGTTTGCAACAGTACTGTTATATACTCTGCAGATCTGCCCTTCCTTTATGTATACATGTGCCCTATAGCTTCTGTAGCTCATACATACCTCTCAAGCTATCTGCATGGGACAGTATGGGCTAAGCTGTAACACCTACAGGTACACAACTACAGAGGACTATTACATGTCAGGGGAACATATGTGACTACCAAGGTGTACTGTGGACTGATGTAGTGTGACTGTGATATCGACATAACTCATGTCAATGATAGATCTGTGAAAGAGGGATTAGGCTACAGTGATCACAGTCCATGACAGCATGATACTTGAGAGACATGTATTGTGCACAATACAGAGAGTTTATGACTATCATGCCACCCTTGGCAGGCATGGAGTTAGACTATCAGCTGGCATTCACAGACACACCAAGCATACAGCCATACCAAGATTACACATTTTATTTATTCTGTTAACTTTTATTAGTATTATACTTGCTGCCTTTATTTTCTGAAGTCTTATCACATTGCTGAGTAATGTTAACACTCTGTTACATCTGAAAACACAAATTATTAACCCATTCTAAGGGCTACTGCAGCCATTTATTTACCTGTAATTCCTGTGAGGAAAACATCTGTTAACAATATATAACTGATTCAGTAATATTTACTAGTACTTGTCACTGGATTCAAACTCTGGTCTGTGTGTGACAAAATGCACATCAGACCTAGCATTTATCAAACTATGCTACTGAGGCACTACTGTGTGTTTATTGACAGGTATTTACCTAAAGCTCACCTCGTAACAAAATATGACCTAGTAATAGAAATTGAGTGTTATACAACACTGCAGTGACAGTTAAACATACATGCATTACAGATATAGTAGGTGAACTGTACAGTAATATATAGCATAGAATGCAGGTGTAGGCAATATACCCCTAGTGGGTGGAAATATCTGTGATGTGTACAAACCATGTCGGAGTGCTGCGTTAGCTACCTGACCCATATACAGTTAGAGAAGGTATATTTGCAGTCTACAGCTATTAAAGTTTCATACTTGCCAACAACAGTGTACCTCAGAGCAGGAATGCATATAGCTGAAATGCAGTGGTTTACAAAAGACAATCCTGATATACACAATATACCTTGGCTGCTCCTATTATTGCTTCAGATCCTGGTGCAGAACAAATATCATAATGCATTATATCTTGAAGTAAATCTCAGAATGTATAGTTTAACAGAACACTGTTCATTAGCTAACCTTCAGTCACTTAGTGGTATTCTTTGTGTTTTTAGTTCACAGCAGATGTAATACTCAATTTCATGAACAACAGCCCAAAATACACACATATTGCACAACACAGCTTTATTAGGGCTGACTTCATGCACTGATTGTATATTTTTCCATTCTTTATTACAGAACAGTTCATATAATCCAGGTGTTGCAATGCAGCTGTAATTCCACAATTACTGCAGTAGAAACTTTATTTCCTTAATATTATCAGGTTTCATGCTTTCATCTTTATTGAACTATACCTGGCATTACTCACTTATTTCAATCCAGGTCTATGACCACATACATTGCAGTACAATCAAAACTGTATATACCTAATGACAGTTAATACTGTACTTCTTCTTGCTTATATGACTATAGATTGCAAGATACATCTGTATTCACCAAGCTCATGGAACAACCTGGCCAGGTTCCCTGCATGGGCCTCTAGGTTGCGAGCTCTCTCCTCTACAGCTATAGGGAGAGAAGAACACTATTATGCATACCTGTCTATCACACATTCAGATTATGTGTTGGTAAAACAATGCAAACAGTACTTAGAAACTTGGGGGGGCATTCCCATCTTGAGCATCTTGGACCCACATATCCAGAAGTCCCCTCTTCCATCAGTTCAGTTCTTCATAATGATGATGGACCTGCTCACCTGTGGGAGGGTACCTGTAGCACTGGTGAGATAGTTTTTGAGCCAGTCCCAGGCTTCTGCCTTGCACTTTGATCCGTGGTATTGGCCCTGCAGCCGCCAGATGAAATGGTATTTTGCAAGGAGTCCAACCATGACTCTGGACTCCAGAATGCCCCACTAGTGCACCTGGAAGCAAGCACCCTCTTCAACACCTGCAATAGCTCCTGCCTAGCTCAAGCTCTAACTGGTTCTGCTGTTTTCACCACCTGTTACACTTATATAAGCCTGTTTCCATGCATTTACCAGCACTGGGCAATTTTCAAATATGCAGCATGTCACTTAGCACTGCATAAACCCATTGAGCCCAGCTGAGCAGTGCTTAAACTGGAACTGCTCAGCAGTGCTTAGCAGTGCGCAAACCAGCTTAGCTGAGCTGAGCAATGCTTAAACTGGTATTGCTTAGCAGTGCTTTGCACCTCTTAGCAATGCACAAACCGGCTAAGCGCTGCTAAAACAGTCCTTCTTTAAGCAGTGCTTGGCATGGCTTAGATGTGCTTAGCGGAGTTTAGTTGAGCTCAGCATAGCAGGATTTAAAGATACATCTCATAATGTGTATTTGCAACATAAATGCTTAATAACATGTCTGTGCATGCATACAATATTCAATCAAGGGTTTAAACACATTTCTCATAATGTGTATTTGTAACATAAATGCATAATAACCCGTCTGTGTATTCATACAAAATTCAATCAAGGATTTAATAGTACTTCACATATATGTGTATTTGCAAAATAAATGTAATAACTTGTCTGTGTAATCAAACAAAATTTAATTGGGAATTAAAATAATTTTCATAATGTGCATTTACAAAATAACTTGCCCGTGTGTTCGAACCCTACACTTACTGCACATAAAGCTGTCACTCTAACCATTTAGCTGCCTAGGCATGTGGAATGCTGCTATACTTCTACATATACCTGTCATCTACATTTAAGCACCGCTGAGCACTGTGATGCACTGCACAAACACGCTCAGCTATGCTTAAACTTGACCTTTCCTTCTTAATTAAATGTATACAGTGTCTATGTTTAGATATCTGGCATCTGTCCAGTGCTGCATGCCATGCCATGTGATGCAAACACACACAAAAAAAATGAACATAATAACACTTTATTACACTTCCATACATTGCTATCCTGCACTTCAACAGTGCAGGGGGTGTGTTACTCATCTCCAGACACAGTAACACACTCCCTACACTGATTCAATAACCATGTTACATGGCTCTGCCTCAGTACAACACCTTCATTCATATGCATGGTGCACTACTGAGGGGGTACCACGTACATGGACACGGTACCATCTGTGTAGGCTTTACACTATGCCTACATGGATTTAATTAAATCTCCAAGAGTGTCTTTGAACACCAACAGGAAATTCCTCTGATACACACAGTGGTTGATTCTCCTACAGAAGTTTATTTGAAACACACATACTATACAAGATGTTCATTTTAAACAGTTCAGAAACTTCATTTTGATTAAACATGGTTGCTCATCTTCCACTGTTTTGGTTCAAAGCCCCATTGAGCATGCTTATATTCTATGTTATAGCTGAAAGGCTCCACTGTCTTTAGAAAGAAGAAGGCAATTCTATTGGCTCAAAAAGTAGAATAGTGTAATTAGCTAAAAATGGCAGCATCTAACCCTCTGATAGAGGAAACAGTCCCATCATAGGTATTTGGAATTATTTTGGTTCATATTTGAAGTTACAAGAGTTGCAGTCCAGGAGAACACTGAACAGCATGACCCAACTTCCCCAAAGCACTTTCTGGTTAAGTGACTTAGTCACACAGTAGACAAATAGTAGTGAGGGAATCAAACCATGGACTACAGAAAGCCATGCACTAAAAGTTCACAGAATTACCTTGGTGCACTAACTAACATTACACAATGTTGACACTCTAGAGAAGGCAGCATAAAAAGGGTGCTGTACTCCTGAATTTGTCATCACTGAGGCAAAGCATTGAACTGAAGTCCCATTTGCCTGAAATTGTGGTAGCTCAGCTGCATGAAAACACACCATAGCATGTAATGAAAAGAGAAGGAATCTTTGTTATCTTCTTGTTTACATATCATCTATTTAAATTACTTTAAACTACGATGCGGTGTCTTACATTTTTATATATATTTATGTATATCTGTGTGTATGTATGCATGTATATATATATATGTATATATATATATATATATATATATATATGTGTGTGTGTGTGTGTGTGTGTGTGTGTGTGTGTGTGTGTGTGTGTGTGTGTGTGTGTGCATTTATATGTGTATGTATATACATATATTATATATATATATATATATATATATATATATATATATATATATATATATATATACATATATACAGAGAGAGAGAGAGAGAGAGAGAGAGTTTACTATCTCATTTCTGAAAATCACTCGGTTGAGTGATGACTTAATCAAAAGAAATCCCAGTGAAAATGAAAACATCGACCAGCAAAATAACGAAAATGGTAATGTCGACACGTCCATATTCAACATTGGCAACATTACCCAATGTACCTTGCAGTCCAGTGATTTCCAACTAATGTTTTGCAAGGGGGGGCAAGCCCCCCTCCACCCTCCATGTGGGGAGCTGTGCCTCCCACACCCCTGTTATTTATATATACAGTCTCTGAGATCACACTACAGTGAGGAAATGCATATCTAAATGTTGACCAGCAGGTAGCTATGATAGTGAAGAAATCCTTCTGTATGGCTCAAATTATAATTTAAGACATGGCATCAAGATCAAAGGAAGTCATAGTGTCATTGTACTCGCCCCTCATCAGGCCCATAATTGAGTACAATGCACCCTTCTGCATGCAGCTAACCAGGCACTTGCACCAATAAGAGTATCCCAAGCGGTTTCTCATGAAAAAAAAAAACACAAAGTATGACACATGTCTTATGCAGATTAACTAAAGGCTCTCTCCCTTTACTCTGTTTCGTATTGTTTTTTGAGGGGTGACTTATGCCTGACTACAAGGCATCCTCTGATCCAACCCAGATGAAAATGTTACATATTCACAAGAAAAACTATACAATGGTTATGCATTTCATGGACCTGAACTGTATTTGCAACTCTAACAGAACTTGCTGGAGAGACAGAGTCATAACTTAAAGCCTTCCTTGTCTTTGGAATAAACTTCCCATCTTTGTAAAACAAAGCCCGCCCCTCACTCTCTTCACAAAGGAATTTGGATGAATGGATAGGGAACTGTAAATTCACACCAAGGGTACTGCCCATATCCCTTACAGAAAGAGGCAGTCTGTAAAATGTCTTAGGGCTCTAAAACTCAAAGACCCACTATCCTGATACTACCCCATCCCATATCTGATGAATTTAGATATAATGCTGCCATATCCTGGGTAATACTGGCTAGGCTTGTAAAAGTTCTTGTGCCATTAGCCTAGTAATCACCTATGAACCTATGAAATTATTGCACATGTCCATATGTATCACCCTGCCTTGTTAAATCAGACCATCAGTCAGTGACCTTTTCATTTAAAACTGATCATACTTCCCCTATAAACTCCTCTGCATTTAAAGACTTCTAAAGAACAAACCTTGTTCATTTACTTGGCATATAGGATCATTGATAAGTAGTAGGCTTGCTGCCCTTGTAGGCTATTTTAAGCCTAGCCAATTTTCCTTCCAAAGATGAAAATCGGTCCCTGTACTTTGTGTCTGTAAGATAAATACCTTATCCATTATATCTCCTCCCCTAAATAAAATGCACTGTAATCCTTCTCTGATGGAGCACACTGTGAATGCTGCTGCATTGCATTGATAAGGTATTCCCTTAACGCATAAAATATAATGAGAAATTCAAAAATAAACCCCTGTTGTGAAATACCCAAATTAATAAATTATCTAACAATAGAAAGAAATTGGTCAGTGCTTATCAGAACTCTCATTCTATCTACCTTAGCAGTTCTCTTATGTAAACTAGTAAAGAGCTTAAGGGAACCATTAGGAAGTTCTAAGCTGAGTATGAGCAAAACAGTCACTAATAGCAACAGTTCCATAAATATTTCTTTACCTATGTCAGGAAGTTAAGAACTTTTACCAAACAATGTTTTGAGTTTGCCTACATTAACACTGCCCACAGAGACCCAAACAAAATAGCTAATATCCTGGTGGACAAATTTAGTTCAAATTTTACGCCACCTACTATTATAGTTTTTCCTACGATTCCACAATCCCAGACACCTCCTTTAACTACTACAGAACAAGTTGTCTCACCCCTCTTAAAAGCTAAGAACACCTCATCCATGTGAATTAAGAATATATACCTGACTATCAATGCCCAATATGCCCTCATTGAACCTCTTGAACGCTTTAACCTAAGCATCTCTACTGATCACATTTCTGAATTATAGTAGACAGCCATTGAGATGCCAGAGTGCAAGGGTGGCCCAGCCACAGACCCTGGTAATGATAGCTCTATTAGTCTCATTAACCTCATAAGTAAAGCAAAGGAGAAAATTATCTCAAGCTTTATTAATACGGACATTGAAAATCTCTTATCCCTGGACTCTCATTTGTAGGATGAAGATCTTGCTTCTTTAACCTCATTAATTATGTTTTAAAAAGTAGCCAAAGCAGTGGATATTGGTTATTCAATTCATACAGCATATATTGGATCTGACCAAGGCCTTTAACACTATTCCCCATGCAGGCACAATTGTTAGACTTGCAAATCTGAAGATAAACACTTACATTATGCAGTGGATTATTAACTGGTTCTTCTAAATAACTCATGTGGTTAGCATTGCAGCCGCCACTAGCGAAAGCAAAAAAATATTAGTGGTGTACCACAAGGATAAGCTTTAGTCTGTATGCTATTTGACATCTTTTTCTCAGACCTTCAGGTCAACTCTCTAGGGTATGTGTATCTCCATTTGCAGACAACTGTAAATTGAGTGTTTTATTAGATTTTCTACTGACTCACAATTGCTAAAGTAATGGCATCAAATTAAATGTGCAAAAATGTAGCATAGCTCATTTTGGTAAACAAAATGTTTTCACATACCACATAAGTGACACACCTCTCCACTCATGCTATATGAGTATACATACACTATGTTAGTGAATGTTTTTGCATACAAAAACAGTAATTCTAGACAGGAGCTGCCTGTACTAACTGTTTATGCAAACTGCTGTTAGATCTGTATGATGATATACATATACCTTTTCATGAAACACTATTCTATTTATTGTAGTTTATAAAACTCAGCACACTGCATTTGGGAGGGCAGTAAGATCTATCTTCATTAACTCTATAAGTGGCTTAATTTATGAGACAGTACTGCAGTCCACTTTAAGGTCAGTATTGTACTGAGGGAACATATTCTCCGGTGGCACAGTCTTAATTGTTTCTAGTGAGCAAATTTGCTGGAACCACTACTCATGGTGCAAATGTTACAGGAAAATCTATTTTCATCCTTTCAAAAGATTAAGTTCAGCTATTGTGTACACTGTGTAACTCTGTATCCACACCACATTTCTGATCAAGTGTCTTTTTCATGTAAATTGTTCTTTATCACCATTTGAAACTGAAATGCTGAGCCATGAAAGAAATGTACCTAAGACGCACTTTTATATACTTTGGCTAACCAAGTACATCACTGAACACACATCTTTATATATATATATATATATATATATATATATAAGCAAGTATACTTTGGGAAGAATTTCTACAGCTACATTCAGTCACTTCTTCTTCTTTCGGCTGCTCCTGTTAGGGGTCGCCACAGCAGATCAACTGTTTCCATTTCTTCCTGTCATCTGCATTTTGCTCTGTCACACCAACCATCTGCATGTCCTCTCTCACCACATCCATAAACCTTATCTTAGGCTTTCCTCTTTTCCTGTTACCTGGCAGCTTTATCCTTAGCATCTTTTTCACAATATACTCTGCATCCCTCCTCAGCACATGTCCAAACTAACGTAATCTTGGCTCTCTGGCTTTGTCTCCAAACCTTCCAACCTGGGCTGACCCTCTAATATACTTATTCCTAATCCTGTCCATCCTCCTCACACCCAGTGCAAATCTTAACATCTTCAACTCTGCCACGTCAAGCTCTGACTCCTGCCTTTTTGTCTATGCCACTGTTTCCAACCCATATAACATAGCTGGTCTCACTACCCTCTTGTAGACCTTTCCTTTCACTCTTACTGGTACTCATCTGTCACAAATCACTCCTGACACTCTTCTCTACCCATTCCATCCTGCATGTACTCTCTTCTTCACCTCTCTTCCACACTCACCATTACTCTGAACTGTTGATCACAAGTACTTAAACTCAGCCACCTTCACCACCTCTACTCCCTGCATCCTCACCATTCCTCTATCCTCCCTCTCATTCACACACATGTATTCTGTCTTAGTCCTGCTGACCTTCATTCCTCTTCTCTCTAGAGCATATCTCCACCTCTCCAGGGTCTCCTCCACCTGTTCCCTACTCTCACTACAGATCACAATGTCATCTGCAACCATCATAGTCCATGGGGACTCCTGTCTGATCTCGTCTGTCAACCTGTCCATCACCATTGCAAATAAGAAAGGGCTCAGAGCTGATCCTTGATGTAATCCCACCTCCACCTTAAACACATCCGTCACTCCCACCGCAGACCTCACCGCTGTCACACAACCCCCATACATATTCTGTACCACTTGTACATACTTCTCTGACACTCCCAACTTCCTCTTACAATACCACAACTCCTCTGTAGGCACCCTGTCATATGCTTTCTCTAAATCCACAAAGACACAATGCAACTCCTTCTGACCTTCTCCGTACTTCTCCATCAACACTCTCAGAGCAAACATTGCATCTGTAGTCCTTTTTCCTGGCATGAAACTATACTGCTGATCACTAATCATCACCTCCCTTCTTAACCTAGCTTCCACTACTCTTCCCCATAACTTCATGATGTGACTGATCAGTTTAATCCCTCTGTAGTTACTACAGCTCTGTACATCACCCTTATTCTTAAAAATCGGTACCAAAATACTTTTTCTCCATTCCTCAGGCATCCTCTAACTTTTCAAGATTTCATTAAACAATATAGTTAAAAACTCCACTGCTATTTCACCTAAACACCTCCATGCTTCCACAGGTATGTCATCTGGACCAGCAGCCTTGACGTTCTTCATCCTCTTCATAGCTATCCTTGCTTCCTCCTTGCTAATCCACTGAACTTCATGATTCACTATCCGCACATCATCCAACCTTCTCTCTCTCTCATTCTCTTCATTCATTGACCCCTCAAAGTACTCTTTCCATCTGCCCAACACACTCTCCTCGCTTGGGAGTACATTTCCCTCATTACCCTTTATCACCCTTACCTGCTGCACATCTTTACTAGCTTGGTCCCTCTGTCTAGTCACTGACTAAAGTTTTTTATACAGTTGAAGCCCATTATGATACTAAAGCCAGAGAGAGATTCCAACCCCACTGCATTCATTTTTGGAAACTATAAATTGCTTCCTACAGAAGTTGGACTGGAGGTTAGCAACAGTCTGCTTTTGTTCAATGAATTTCAAAAAAAATACTGATTCCTGAGGATGTTGTGAATGATGCACACACACACACACACACACTCACACACACACACACACACACACACACACACACACACACACACACACACACACACACACACACACACATACACACACATGCACACACACACTCATACACACACAGGTGTAAACTAGGCAAGCTTGGCTTTTATAAGCACAGATATGCAACCTAAATGTATCTCATGAGTTATTGTGCATTAGACATTATTTTAAGGCATGCATGTTGGTTAGGGCTTGATTTAATGACTGCCTATGTCCATCAGAGAGACAGATTTCAGACCATGTCTGATTTTTTCCCATCCACTGGTCCAGGTTGCACTTGAAAAAGACTAGGGAAAGGCTCTGTTTCAAATTGATGAGAAGCCTGTTCCAGAAAATGGGGATTCTCTGGCATACATAACTGTCCCTCTAACATGTGCTTCATAACTCACAAACATGCACACATTTCTTTAATGTTATTTTTACTATTATTATTTTTTATCTGTTCTCTCTGCCTCATGACTGACTGACTGGCTAGCTAACTTTATTACAGATTTGATTCAGAAATGGCCTATGTAAATAAAATAAGGGGCACTGAGGAGTCCCTTTGAACACCAGTATGTATGGAGTGAATTTCATTATTTTTGAGCAGCACTGTTTGCTGTAGGATGTGTGACCATATTGTATCGTGAAACACCAATATTGGTTGTCTGTCTATAGCAATGCTACTCCACACATCTTCCTTCACTTATTGAGTCTTTTTTTTCCCATGAGACCTATGGCTGGTGTTGCTGGATCTCAACTCCTTGGACTGCTGGAATCATGTTGACTCAGTGAGCAACATTAAATCAAAAGCTCTTCAGAGGAAAAGTATCACAAAAACCCCTCTCAGTGTTACCCAAAAGTTTTTTCCCGGATGGTAATACCCCCACCTGCATCCCTCAATGATGGGGAAGGAGAAATACCCCCTTCCCTAGCTTATATAAACTAACTTTAAGTTTACACAACAGTAGAGAAAAGTTCAGTCTTAGTAACTGCCAAACATTATTTTTAGTGTTATTCTTTGACTTAACAGCTTGCTATTTAAAACCATTCAGTAGTGAGATGCAAACCTGGACTTGCTTTTAGCAAGAGTGTGGTCAAAAAACAGTTTTGTGTTACATTTATGTTACATAATCTGATATATTTGTTTCTTGTTGCAATGCTATCTTGATTGATGCTGGGTGCATTTGTCTCTCAATATTATGTAAAAGATAGTGTAAACTTTTTTATGTGACTGCTGACAGGAATGCAACATTTTGTTTTGGGAAAAACAGGATGCATTCATCATTCAGTATATGGGAGAAAATAACGTAGACTTTCAAAATTTCCATGATTATTGAATGGTGTGTACCATTTTGTTTTGTGAAGACAACTGAAATATTTGTATTACCCTGTTTAAAATATCAGTGGGACGACAGTGCTACAAACTTGCAGCTTCAGAACAATTTTGTGTTACTCTTTAGTTATGCATTTAGCTCTTTACACAGTGTTTCCCTGTTTTAGTAGTGTGCATTAAGAATGTATCAACTTTTCCATTTTATTGCATTATTTTTGTGTCATCTAATTCCTCTGTCTATGTTCATGTGTACAGTGCATAAGCTCTTAAGCAAACGTGAACATGGCAGACCATATTTACCCCTCAATGCTAACCTGAATAGTAAGAACAATCTCAGGGACTGGTCAGCTCTGCACCATAGAGGGATAAATTATTTTACTATTCCATGGGTGACCTAAGTTCAAGTAACAGTTTGGGTGCTTGCAGGAGGTGGCCAGGGAAGATGGGAGAGAGTGGCTCTGATTTGCCATATGAATGATACCTAGTAGGGGCATTATGTGTTAACCAGTGGAATTCAAGTCAGCCAGATCCTCTCTTCATGGTCCTTTGCACCAGTAAAGTCAAGGGGAATCCAGTATGCAGAGACACATTTCTCCTTTGGGACAGCAGTAGCTGGATTAAGAAATTTGTTAAGTGGGACTGCTCGTTATGGGGAGAGGATAGGCTGCATCTAAGACCAGTAAGCTGGCTGGCTCCTTACCATTTGACCCTTAAAGGGGGGGACAAGGAAAGTTGAGATTTCTAGGCAGAAAGAAATTATTTCTCTGGCTCTCACTCAGCCTGGAGCAGTCAGATGCCATTTGGAATGATTGTGCTGGCCTGGTGTCGGTAGTGAAGCCATCTTGCATTGTCTTGAGAAGGCACAAAAAAGTAAAATAAAGAATTTGTGAGAATGAGTATGGTAATTCAGTAGAGTGGTGTGAAGTATATAGTCCTTCTGAAGGTCGAGAACCATTCCTATAAAAATCAGAGTTGTCAGTCATACCACAGTAAACATAGACTAATAGCAAGTTCTATATGGCATATAATTTTGAGCTGAAATCTCAAGATAATATAAACTATTACAGTTTGCTTATTATTTCTGACTGAGTACAGAAGCATTTTATCATCTTCAGGTGTTTATTATACCAATAACCCACGCCTGGGTGTGGGTAATGCTGGATTTACCCGCCCGAGGGACCAAACAAAGCCAACCGTGGGTAAATCCAGCATTACCCACACCCAGAAGTGGGTTATTGCTATTATACAATGACCTTATTTAAGAAAATAAATATTTACTTTTCTTAAATAATGGCATCGTATAATGCCTCCTTGCTGCCCTTCCGCAGCTGTCTGGTATCCGCGGCAGTTCTGATGTACTGCACATGCCTATGCCTAGGCAGTACATCAGAGCTGTGGGCAAAAGCAATGGAGAAGGCAAGATCTCCATTGCTTTTTACTGTTTCGCTATGTTAAATGGGTTTAACATAGCGAGACAGCTTTAAAAAAGCAACAGAGAATCTCCGTTGCTTATTTTAAAGCTGTCTCGCTATGTTAAACCCATCTAACATAGCGAGACAGTTTTGAAAAAAGCAACAGAGAAAGCAAGATCTCCGTTGCTTTTTACAAACTGTTTCGCTATGTTAAATGGGTTTAACATAGCACGACAGCTTTAAAATAAGCAACGGAGATCTCCGTTGCTTATTTTAAAGCTGTCTCACTATGTTAAACCCATTTAACATAGCAAGACAGGTTTAAAAAAAAAAGCAACGGAGAAAGCAAGATCTCCGTTGCTTTTTACACACTGTGTCGCTATGTTACAGGAGTTTAACATAGCGAGACAGCTTTAAAAAAAACAACGGAGATCTCCGTTGCTTTTTTTAAACCTGTGTTGCTATGTTAAACTCTTTTAACATAGCGAGACAGTGTTTTAAAAATGACTTATACTGATGGAAAAAGTCCCGGCGACCGGACCTTTTTCCATTAGTATAAGTCGATTTACAACGTGCACGCTGGCCAATCAGTGTTCACGTTTTGGAATATTAATGGGGGTCATGGTATAATACTGATTTATTAAGTGTCCTAAAGTATTCTGAAACACAAGTAAACAGAGCTGTACTAATGATGCACATGACTTGCTAAGATCATAATTTTCATTTCTTAAGTTATTACAGTACATTTCAAGCAGCATGTTACATACTTTTATTTAATAAATAACAGAGAATGATGTATAATTAACAGTATAAGATGCATGCATTTTGTTAACTTAGATGAGATATTCTGAGATGGTACAGAACCATCATCAGCACCAATATTTATAACCACATCAACACAGCAGGAAGACAGGGAGTCACAACTACTTAGAAGTGTTATCTGCCTCAGGGTTCTTGTAAATACTGTGGC
Organism: Protopterus annectens; assembly: GCF_019279795.1. Taxonomy (NCBI): domain Eukaryota; kingdom Metazoa; phylum Chordata; order Ceratodontiformes; family Protopteridae; genus Protopterus; species Protopterus annectens. Next base: position 1,434,802,124 of record NC_056726.1, read on the forward strand.
TTTGTATTTGATAAAGGACTCAGTGTAATAGAAAAGATGAAAGATTTATTGCTGAGTCAAAGTTATCTAGATGATCTGAATTTACACACAAAATTTCAAGACTTTCAAAGCAACAAGTTAAGGTTACCTTGAGTTGCATGCTGACATCACCATTAGGAGGCCCAGTGATAGAGCGGTTAGTGATGTTGCCTTACAGCAAGAAGTTCTCTGGGTCAGTTCTTGGCTGGGGTGCCATCTGCATGTTCTCCCTATGTTTGTGTTCTTCCAACATTCCAAAGACATGCATCTGGTGTGTTTTTCACCAGGCCCCCACTGAAAATGGGCTCTGCCTCAGTCAGACTTTTCCAGTAAACAAATGTTAAATAAATAAATGCATAGATTTGTGTTGTGTTTGACATTCCTTAATAATGTAATAGATGGTATAGATATTTCTGAGACAGTACCAAAAGAAACATGAGTATGTTTAAATGCACAGCCATTTTTTATCATCAATGGTACAGACATAAAGATAATCTGCGGTGGTACAGCGGTAGCGTTATTGCCTCACAGCAAGGGGTTCTCCTGTTCGATTCTCGGCCGGAGTGCCTTCTGTGTGGAGTCTGCATGTCCTCCCTGTGGTCAATTGGCCTCCAAAAGACATGCATGAATGGACGTGCCTTTGCTGAAGGTTGGGCATCAGGCTGGCAACTCAGCACCATAAAAATCTACTGCCAATCATTAGCAGACCGGAGTTCATCTGTGGCGACCCCTAGCTGGGAAAAGCCGAAAAGACAAACAATGGTACAGACATAAATTCTGAGCAGTCAGAATGAAAATCATTGTAATAAAGGGACCTGTAGTAAGTTTAAGTACTTTAAAAACATAACATATATACAATAAGCACATGTAGGTGAACATATCTCTCAACAAAATATTTGTAACAGGGTATAACAGTAGATGGTTGTCTCTTTACTGGAGCATGAAGAGGTACCTAAAGAACACAGTTTATAGATTAACAGGTCCCAAGATATCCTAAGGCCACTGAGTCTCATGACCATTCTCACCTTGCTAGTACCCTCTCTCAGGTTGTACTTACATTCTCCAGAAGGGTCATATCAGTCAGTCCTGGAGTAAATTTCTGGAAACCCATCCTTTCATATATTTTATGATTAAACATCAAAAGTGAGTCGTACTGCTTCATAGGTTCATAGGTGTATACTAAATTAATGACCACTAGGGCCCTTATTAGCCTAGCCATGCAAACCAAATGTGACCCATAAATTTGATTTATGTAGGTGGTGATTTACTTACTGCCTCTGTCCATCAGAAACATAGGAGCCAGACCAGGGATGAATTTCCAATTAAACAAAACAAATTGGCCAGAACTAGATTCCACCAAAAGATTTTTTAATACAAAAATGTATGGGCAAGAGTACCCATGTATGAATACACAAAAAAAAAAAAACTGACACCCAAAGGGTAAGAAAGTATACCGGTTTCAGCATAAAGCATTCATCAGTGCTGTATAACAATTAAGTTTACAATCATTACATATATACATATCACAATCAAGTTACAATTGCTCATTGAGTCCTGGAGAAAATAGGCCACCCAATGTGATAAGCCACATTTTTTTCGTTGTAATCCAAAAGGGAATGTAAATTTTCTGAAGAAGTGTTTGGTTTATATATTCTGTGTATAACTTTAAATCTAAACCTGGCAGAAGGATGCAATACCTGATGTTTGTATAAAGCATTTGTATTTCTATGACATTTAATGTCACTCATATGTTCTGATATCCTGAATTTAAATGGGCGAGAAGTTTGCCCAACATAAAAGGCAGGGCAGGTGCAGTTTGCCAAATAAATCCAGACCACACAGGAATAAATCAAACAATGCAAAAAAATATGTAAAAAAAGAATCCAGGCCACTGTTTAAGGCTAAATGTTCTTTTATAACAACCACAGATGAGCACTTTCATCTACTAACAAGACTTCTTCAGATCTGAAGAAGTCTTGTTAGTAGACGAAAGCGCTCATCTGTGGTTGTTATAAAAGAACATTTAGCCTTAAATGGTGGCCTGGATTCTTTTTTTTTTACATATTTTTTGCCAAATAAATCACCCAATCACTACTACAATTTCCAAAACCTCTTATATCATATACTTTAGGACAATTGAAGGATGTGAATGAGCTTTTTTTAGGGACTATACTGCAAAATCTGCAGTGTCCACATGGGAAACTACCCATTACTGGGCCACCCAATAATGTAGTTTGCAAACTTTTATATACCATCTTGCCCTTTCTGTAATGGTTAAACCAGACCCCCAAGTTTTTTTTCCTTTTCTATATCCAAACCTACATCTAGAAGGCAAAAACTGAGATAGTTTCATGTTTGTGTATAATCTCTTGACTTTCTGTTCCTGTCTCCAACATGAATTTTCAATGACCCATCTATTGGTCCAATTTATCTTAAATAAGGGCAGGGGGAACACTGCTTCATATGGATGGGGAGCCTGTTCCATAGAATGAGAACTCTCTGATAAACACATCTGTATCTCTAACATGTCCTATTTATGTCACAAGCAAAATGTAGGTATTTTAATTTTAATTGTTCTCATGCTGCTTATTTTGTGGATGTGCAACAGGTTCATCAAAACCCATGAATGTCTTGTACACCTGGAAAAATACCTCTCAGAAGTCTGTATGGTACAAGATAAAGAGACAGGGCTTTGAGATGATTGGTGTAGTGCATGTACTCCCTGTATTTTTATTGTAAGAAACTTTTGTGGACATTCAAGTTGTTGCATATGTCTGGCCAGGTACATACCGAAGGGGTCATTATACTCTATGATGGGTCTGATAACAGCTGAGCATGACCTTTCTAGTCCTAGATGCCATGACCTTATTTATAAGTTGAGCAACGTGGAAGGATTTTTATACTACCTTGGATATATATTGGTTGAAAACTTGGTTACTATGGGTGGTAGGCATCCCAAATGGTACTACAATGCATTTGTTGTTACTGAGTTTTAAGCCATGGCTTTGGCACCAAACATTTGCCTGTATTAGATCTTCGTGGAGGGTGTTCTCATCTTGGAGGTATTCAATGACTGCTCCCAGTTTGCAATCATCTGCAAACTCAGTTAGCCATTGGCCTTTGACATAGCATTGACATCTGAGAAGTAGATGCCAAAGAGGAGTGTGCTCAGCAAACAGTCCTGGGGGCTCCACTAGTGGCTGGCCTCTTTGTGGAGGGTGACCTCACTAATTCTAACCTCCTAAAACCTTGTACCTTATGACTGTGTGGTAAACACCTTAACTGTTATACTAACCCCTGACCCGCAATATGCAGGGCAAGCTTATTTCAGAGGTTTGTGAGGTTCTAGGTTATATGTCTTTATGTCTGTGATCATTTTTGTTAGGAGCCTTTGGGGTTTTTCTAATTGTTTGATTTGTTTAATGAGATACATCCTAACAGGAGCATTGTACTCAACAATTGCACATAGCAATGCTGATTATAAAGGAGTGATTACCCCTTTACTCCTTGATGATATTCATTTGGCAATTAACTGGGCTAATTAAAATAATTTTCTGACACCCCCCATTGTCATATAATGGACAAAAGAGAAGGAGCTATGAACTCCTAGTACCTAGGTATGAACTCCTAATACCTAGGTCCCTTACTAAATTTTTATTTTGTAGAGGTGTGTTGTCTATACACTATGATGAGACAAAGGGCTGTTTACCAAAAGGTATGATGCTACACATTTTGAATCTAGTTTGACCCTATTTTCAGCACATCAAGAGTTTACTAAGTGAGAGTTCAGTCTGGAAAATCTTGATGTCATGGGGTGACTTAGCAACAACTCTTAGTCTGAAATCCTCAGAAAGCTTTGTTTGCCACTGGTCTTGTTTCTGTGCCTGGAGATGTGAGAAGTAAACACCAAAAATGAGAAGTCCCAGCACTGATTTAAGAGGAACACTGCTGGTCCTTTTCACACTTTGTGATGAGGTTTTTGCAACTTGCACTGTGTGGTTTCTGTCTTTTAACCTCTTTTCTATCAATCTTACACATATAGGTTGACTTTAAAAGCATTTGCCTTTTATATAATGCCAGTATAAGGAATGGTGTAGAAGGCATTGGTGAAGTCAAGATCCAAAGCATTCACTGCAGCCTCCATAACCCTTTCAAAGAAATTTATCAAATTAAATAAAGAGGATGTACCCTACACAAAGCCAAACTGTTATGGTCAAGTCTAAAAAGATTCTTGATGTCACAGTTTATATAATCTTTTATAGTATGTCCCATGGCTTTACAGATAAAACACATAAGGTTGATAGGTCTGTAATTACTTTAGGCCTTATTCATTATTCTGGCATGGTACTTTGATCTGCATCAAATTAAGTCAATGTACTTCTAGTCCTGATGTCAGCACTTTGCAAGGAAGATGAGTTTTACACTGTGACAGACAGGTGCACTGACTTATATGATATAGCAGCAGCAACACTATTATGTCTTAACAACATTGCAGCTACTGCACAACACTGAATGTTACCTGCAAAGTGTATTAGTTGTCGTGCTTTTCTGCATATCTCTACATAATACTAATGCTTAATGTGTGGACAAACACAAACATCTGATTGTAAGTTGGGGTCCTTCTTTTGTATTATATAAGTGCAGTGTAGATATTTAGGGATGTTAAATTTTATATCTTCATATAGTGGCAGGGGTGTCTGTTGAAATGCCAAGGACCTTAAAAGAAATGCAAGTTCAAACTGGAGATTAATAGCAATTTTGTGTTGCTTACAGAAGCCAAAACTCTAGGCAAATATACTGCCTCTCAAAGGTTATCTACCTTGTACTTCTAAGGAAAATTTATTTTCAATGCAATTAGTTTCCACATGTTCATAAAGCTTGGCAGAGTATTACATTAAAATAATTTCAGAGATTGACTGTAGCAGTTTACTAATCATCAGAATAATGTAATATTCTTACCTGCAAGAAGAATTTCAAAGACAGATACTGAAACATAAATATAGGGATAAAAGGAGAAAAAAGAAAAAAAAGAGTTACTGAACTCAGACAAACATGAAAATACAAATATGTAAATGTTCATCATGTGAAATGCTTTACAACCTGAAATTCATTAACTCTAATGCTATATTGTTTATGAAAACTATTACATTTATGACAGCAATCAGTGTTTCTTTTGAAGTTCCATTAGCAGGCACCACTATAAACAAATTCCCATGCATTTTAAGCAAATGAGCCTTCAAAACATTATTCACAATCGGTTTTTGATTAGTTGTTTCCACTTTAACCCTAACATAACATTTTCTCAACTTTTTTCTGTTCTGGCCCAAGATGTTTTCTTCACTGATATATTTCTGCCACTGAAGGTGACATTTATCAAAAAGCCTTCATGAAGTGCACTCCATATATATTCTGTGCTGTACACATTGCAGCAAAATCTGTCACTGTTATAGAAAATATATAAAGCGTTAACGGCAATATTGAGATGTGAATGCTAATGTACAACAAATGAACATTTGACTCTTAAAGAATTTTCCTTCGTCATAAGACCAGCTTGGCAATGAGGCAAGACATAAAGTCAGGGGATAAGTCACACAAATAACAGTAAAGGAATGGTGACATTTGGAAGTGAAATGCAAAATACTCTACTCAATGTTATTGCAGGTAGCTTTTTCTGGGGACAACAAGGCTTTCACAGATAGTGAACAAGCTTGGTTGGAAATGAATAAAGTTTTTTTTCTCTACTCTACTTTCTCCCAGATAAACCCATCACGTCCCCATTGTTCCAGAGACTTTGTGCACTCCCTTAAAGTGGCAACCATGCCTTACTTTGCCAACTCCCTTTAGCCTCCTAGCTATATCTCAACTCATGCAGACGAACATAATCCTGCCCATATGACTATAGCCAACTAAGCAATTTGACTTCAGTGGAGTCACCATAAATAAAATTGCCATCACTGCGTAATCTGTCTGCTAAACTAGCAGTCAAGGTTTCCTTGGACAACTTCCTTTAGCCTCCTATCTGGATCTCAACTCATCCAGAACAGTATCCTGCACATATTACTTCAGCAAGCTAATTTGTTCTATAAAGTACTAAACTCTAGGCTTTTTCTGACCTGCACAAAATACAGAGACATCAGCAGTTAAATATTTGTTTCCCTCCTTGAACTCTCATCTTAATTTTCCCTCCTATACTTATTTGCATTAGACATGAACCCTTATCCCATCCTAACAAGTTTTACGACCCCTGCTATAGTCTTAAAAAGGGTTCAGTCTAACTTTAACCATATATATATATATATCTATATATATATATATATATATATATATATATATATATATATATGTGTGTGTGTGTGTGTGTGTGTGTGTGTGTGTGTGTATAATATAATAATAATAAAACACACTTAATTATTCTTGTGATCAGCATATAACACACTTTTAACAACCCTAGTTTATAGGTGCATAGTATTAAATCCAAAACTTTCTCTATATCTCTTCCTGCAGCAGTATATCAGTCTAAATAAACTCTTCTGTAGCTCACTGACTTTTTTCTTTCTACAGTTAGTTTGTGTAGTGGTGCAACCCTCTCTGTTCACCTGTGCTCTGCTTCACTGTGATCCCCAACTTCACCCCTCCAGTTCCCACCCACCCCTCCTACTCTAGCTTTATACTAATCTTTGCCCAACCTTTATATTCCTACCACCTATCATCACACACAACCTGCCCACTCAGCTATAGTTCCAAGCAAAACTATCTGCTGTTCAACCACCCACCTATCATCACACACAACCTTCCCACTCAGCTATAGTTCCAAGCAAAACTATCTGCTGTTCAACCACCCACTCATTTTTAAAAATTTTATGCCCTCCTACTCTAGAACAACCTTCACTCTTTGAATCATCTTTCTAAAACGTTCTGTCATCACATATATCACATGAATCACTACAATAACACTGCTATAAATCCTTCATCTTCCCCAACCATAATCCAAACTGCAGCAATATTTTACCTTGCTTATTAATTTCACCATTGCTTATAACCAAAATCAAACCCTTACATAAGGGCTGCAGATCACTCACATTCAAACACCATGTCTTGCTACTGATCTACTCAATATTTTCCAAACTAAGTTCCATAAAATTCTCTCTTTTTCCCTTGTTGGTGATGTACATACCAACCCAGGACCTTCTACTACATAATCAAAGTTATCCAATACCAGAAAACATCACTTAACTACACTCAGCTTTCATAGTATCTGAAATAAATTCTCTAGCTTTCATGCCTGGATCTCACAGCAAACCCTAGACAAACTAACAGCCACAGAGACTTGGCTTAACTTCATATAAAAGACTCTGAAGTACTATCTCCTGGCTACAATGTAATCAGATCAGATATAACTCATAAAACAGCAGATGGTTTGTGATGTTCTGTACTAACCACTTTAGTTTCACTCCCTACCTTAACTCTATACCAACATTCAAAACCTCAAAGCTTATTATCACTTTCCTCCAACTAAATACCTCAAAGAATCTATGTATAGCACAAAATATATCCCCTAGAGTAAAATATACCAGTTCTAGAGGAAAGTCTATCTTGGAAATCCATTACTATTCACAATGAAACCATTATCCTAGATGATTTAAATATAAACTGGAAAAAGACTAACATCTGACTTCCCAAAAGATAATATTAATCTACATGGGTTTTCACACCTAATAACAGAATAAACCAAATATGGCAAAATTCTTACAATAGGGTCCTTTCTAGCTTGGATTTTCATCTCAGACCAAAGTAAATTCTCTATATTTGGCACATTTCCATGTACCCTTAGTGACCACCTACCAGCATATAGTCTTTGGAATACCGCCCACATAGTACACCAACACCAGTTAAAATCAACTCGTAACTTCACCATATTTAAGCTAGACTACTTTATTCTCATATTACCATCCTTAAATTGGCCTCATTACTATCTTAACCATATGACAATGCAGCTGATCATTTTAACACTAAATTCTTTAATACCCTAACAGCCCCACCCCAAAACAAAAAATAATAAAAATAAATTATGCTTCTTGGCTGGCTAACAAAATTAACTAAACAGTTAATGGCACAAAGAAATAGATTATGGAAAGAATGGCTAAACAATAAAACTACTCCCAGCCTGTGGACCTTTAGGCACCTTCATAATCAGGTAAGCATGTACTAAAAGACAAAAAAAACTTTTCCATCGACCTCCAACCCTACCCATAAAAACAACCCTAAGAAATTCTCGTCAGCCAAAAACTCTCTACTTACAGCTGGTTCCAAAACAGATCCTAATCCGCATCCCAGTAATCCATCCTGCCCATGCTGCCACCATCTTTAATTATTATTTCATTGGCAGTATAGCTAACAACCACAACTAATCCTAACCACCATAATCTCATCGATCAGTTTTTCCCTAAGAATTCCATAAATAAGTATTCCTCTCTGCACATACCCTTATACTCATCATTAACCTCTGTCACTTCAACAACCTCTACCCATCCTGCTAACAATAATCCATATCTTGTACTATAACCAATCTCTATTAGTCCCATTAAGGAACTATTATAAAAACTCAAAGCAGGCCCACCTGCAGCTGGCAGCCTACCCCCAAATTCCTCAAATTAGCAGCTGATGCTACAGCCTATCCAGTTAGTATTCTCATCAACTGATCTATTACTGAGTCTTATGTTCCAACATTATGGAAAATGTCCCACATCATCCCATTGCATAAAGGGAGCAAGACCATACAGACTGCTAACTTTTGTCCTATTGCTATCTTATCATCCTTGTGCAAAACATTAGAAAAATGCATCTATCATCAACTCCTCAAGTATAGTCTCAAAATGATCTTCTAATGCCCATTCAGCATGGATTTAGGCAATTACATAGCACAACCACAGCCCTTCTGTTATTCTTGGACAATGTAAACAAATCCAGAGACCATGGTAAATATGTGTCTGCATTAGTCATAGAATTCGCTAAAGCCTTTGATACCATCTCCCATACCAAACTACTACATTGCCTCTCAAGACATGTCCTCTCATCCTCATCTATCATGTGGTTTTCCACTATTCTAACAAATAGGCAACAAGTGGAAACATGGCAAGGCTTCATATCATCCCGTCTCCCAACAAGCAGTGGTGCCCCTCAAAACTCTATACTTGAACCTCACCTTTTCAACATTTTCACAAATGACCTTCACAGAGCAACTCATAATAGCTCGTTAATACACAAATGATTCCACCATCATCTGCTCCTCTCAAAATCTATCCCAGCTACAATTTATAATCCAAGAAGCATTCTCCTCTCTGGAGGCTTGGATAAATTACTCCCAACTTCTGCAAAACACCAATAAAACTAGACTTCTTCTATTCATCTCCAAATCTCATTATAAACACAATTCTGACTTTAAAGTCCTATCTCATAATAATACAGAAATCAAAATTGTGCCATCTACCAAACTCCTAGGTGTAATAATTGATGACAAGGTGAAATTTGGTCTCCATATCCTGCACAACATAAAAACAAAAATGCACACAAAACAAAAATTAAGCATGTTATACAGGCACAAATATTACTTAAACAAAAACAGTAGACTCATACTAGCAAATGCATCTTGTCCTCACTCCTGTATGATGCACAACATATCACCAACTTCCAAGGATCACTTAAGTCCTGTTAAACAAAAGATGGAAATGGATTAAAAGAAGCCCCCCCACTTTAAAAATGTGAGCAAAACTATGGACATGAATCAGGAGGAAAGTAATATTGTTCAAGAGGAACCACTGGTAGATGAGCAGTTACCATTTGTGCTACTTTTTATAGAAATGTATGACCATGATCTCACAGGATTTTTTCTTTAAATTGGACATTAGCTTTAAATATCCTTAATAATTTTGTGTCATTAACCTAATTTACTAATTTTTGTGTAACTATAAATCATGGGATGATGTCTTTGTTGAAACTTGAAACTGTGAAATTGACACTGTATAGTTTTGATGGGCTGAACTGTGTATCTTTTCCCTTTTTCATCAGTTGGGTTTAAGCAAGGCTTTTAGCAGCAGTAAGGTATTAATATCCTCTATGCATGAGAAAACTAGAAAGCAAAACAGGATATTAAAATCAAATACAAGACTTTAAAATGACCCAGGTAAACATCTGAGGCTTTGGGGGGAGTAGTATTATTGTGCTAAAGTCTGGATATTTCCCTATTACCATATCAGATATCATTGGGAACATTCTGACTGGGGTTTTGGTGGAGATAAAATTACCTTTAAGTCAATGAAGACAAATTAATTGAGTGCTTTGGGTTTAACCAATAATGTTCTGCAGCATTCTTACTCAGCTTTTTCAGTTCTTGAACATGATTTCAACATATTAAAAAGGAAATGATTCTGCTCCTGTTCTACTAGCTTGAAGGGAAGCATAACAAGGATTTCATTGCTGTTAGTTGAGGACATACTCAGGCTACAGATGCATGTTAGGAAACCTGAGATTTCATACTGTGGGACTTCTACTTAGGTAAAAAATATATTTTTGTAGGCAGTGAAAGCATGTATTGTGCAGATGAGAGGGAAGGACCTGTCATGATGGAGAAGAATGCTGACATCTTCCTTTTTCTTAATATCTTGCTTCTGATGTAGATGCCACTTTCCATGTAAGCAAATGACCCTTTTTATCATTCAGGAAAATGCATCTGCAAGATTAGCCATTAGATAAGATCAATGGTTCAAAATATTACTGCTGCTCTTGAAAATATATATTTTAGCTGTTGTACCTTAATTGCTTGTACCTCTTAAGTTTAGTCTTAGATTTTTTTAACAAGTTGTTTGGGATTGATAGAATTAATTCATTTTTTTCTTTTCTGATGGCTATAAAATGTACCCCTTAGGGACAAAAAAACACTGGAAAATGGTAAATTAAATTGGGTTAAGCTTACAAAAAGAAAAGAGTAAACATGTGAATTTGTACAACAAGTTGTTTGCTTCAAGAAGATAGAGGGAATTTGGCAACCATCATTGTCTGTCAGTAAACAACGAAGATTAAGGAGCTGTTATTGAGTCATTTCCTGTGGTCCAGTGATCCAGGGTTTAATTCTCTCTTCCTCCATTGCCTTACTGTGTGACACTGAGCAAACTAGGCAGCTCTCCCTGTTCAAGTCTGAAAAATATCTGTGAATATTAATGCTCTACCCCAGTTAACAAAAAATACAATAAAATAGATAAGTAAAATAAACCATGAAAAAATAATAACATTGGTCTTGATTAATACTAGATGGGCTACTACTGGATGGAAGTGTGTGGTCTGATGGGATTATCTTGGAATGTGAATGGCCTAGTGGGTAGAAATAGACAGCATAGGGTCCGAAACTATATTGAAAGTTATGATGCCCACTTTGCTATGTTGTGGGAGACTTATTTTGAGAGTAATGTACAACTCCAACAAGATGATCAAACATACGGACCTAGTACTATCCAACATGGGAGAGCATTGTGTCCTCCCCTGTGTCACATCCTCATTGGTGAGGGTGGAACACAAACCTGTTCCCCTTGAAATAAAAATCAACCCAGAAAACCCAAGTAAACCTGTAACATTTAGGAACTATTCTAAAGCAAACTATCTTATCAAGCAATAGTTTGCCAAACTTCACAGTTTCCCAAAACTCCAAGAACACAGTAAAAATGTGTAAATAGCTGCACTGAGGCTGCCATACCTACCAGAGTTAATCTGAAATCTAACACCCCCGCCCCACCCAAAAAAAAAAAATCTGCTGGTGGAATCCTTAACTTAATGGGATGTATAGCAAAAGAAAAAAAAAGTATTGGCCAAAATCAGAAAGATCAACTCTAATATAGACAAAAGCTCTCTGATTCAACTAAACTAGAAACTAAGAGGTCTAATAAAATCCAACAAGGCCAAGTATGAGGTCAGAATCACATCCTAGGCTAAGGACAATTACAAGTCTTCAGCTGTGAAGCAAGCTTAAAGGTGACACTCAGCAGTGTGTAAAACTAGTTATAAATAGCACAATACCACTGAAGATGATGGCATAGTGAATCTAGTAGCTGATAAACTTAGCTCTAACCTCACCCCCCCACTTGCCCCTCAGGCTACTCCCTGTGAAATCCCCTCTAGCATATCCCTTAACTCTCAACATGGAGCAGGTCTGGTAGTGCTTGCTAAGGCCAAAAAATGCTGCTTCAATGGTCCCTATCAATATCCTTGCTTGCCTTTTAAACAGCCTAAAACTTGTCCTAGCAAGACCACTTAAGGCACTTCAACTACAGCTTCAAAACAGGTTATGTCCCAGGTGAATGGAGGGCCACAATGGTCATCCTTCTATATAAGGGTGGACCATCAACCAGAGCTCTGAACTGCAGACCCATCAGTCTGACAAGTCTAATATGCAAAGCCATGGAACAAATTATAAAGGAAACAATCAACAAGAAGATTGGCAAGCTACAGACCCTGGGCCCATCCCAGTTTGGCTTTGTTAAGGGAAGGTATTACCTACTCATCCTGGGAGAATTCTTTGAGTGGGTCACCAACACTATGAATGAGAGCAAAATGTTGGATACCACCTACTTTCGCCTTGACAAGGAATTCAATACAAATACCCCACTCAGGTATTACTGACAAATTCTTAAAACTAGGCATAAATCCCTACATAACTCACTGAACTACAGTCTGGCTCATAGATAGGACCCAAGCAGTCAGGATTAATGAGACCACCTCCACCAGGTGACAGGTCACCACTGAGTACCTCAGGGCTCAGTGTTGAACATTGCTCCTATTTGGCATCTACTTCTCCAATGTCAAAGGCCTCTGGCTTACCAAGTTCAGAGAAAATTGCAAACTGGCAACTATCATTGATTCCATCCATGAAACAAGCATGCTACAAGATGGTCTAACACAAACAAATGACTGGTGCCAAAGCCACAGATTAAAACTCACTGCAAAGAAACACACTACAGCATCCTTTGGCAAATCATCCAACCAAGTTAATTACTCCATCAATAAAACACCCTTAATAGCTGACCCTGTAGTTAGGAATCTGGGAACATACAGTATAGATTCTTGTCCACCATCTTCTTCTCTGTATTCATTAATAAACTTCCTTGTGACCTTAGCCATCTCTCACTTATCCTCTATGCTATTAACATGCTGTACCTTAACTGCTTGTAGCTTGTAATTTTATTATTTATTTATTTATTTATTGACATTTGTTGACCAGGAAAGTCCACTGGGTTTGAGCACCATTTTCAGTGGAGGCCCGGAGAGAAAAGCTCCAAGTTACACAAAAATCATTACATGAATTTGTAAGGAAACAATTACTTATAAAGCAAGTGAAATAATGCAGAAAACTATCTAAACAGCACATATGTTGTAAAAAGGCACAGTACAGTAACAATGTATCATTAGCATGCAGGAAAATTATACAGTTGGAAATACAGCTCAATTTTTTTTTTTTTTTTTTTTTTTTTTTTTTAGGTGGGGGGAGTATAAAAAGGGAAAGGTAAGTGTAGTGGGTAGGTAGAATTAGAGAGTTAAACTTAGAGGTAGGATAGATAAAGGTAGACTCATATTTAGGTGGTGGGAATATGTAGATTATAGGTGGCATGTATTTAATGGTAGTATTAAAAGTAGAAAATGACAGTGCAGAAAAAATGTGTTAAGATAGTTGTATAAATGTGTGGACTAAGATACTAAAGATTAGGGATAACTCGTATGGTGTAACAGCGCAACATATACATAAGTATATTTGGTATGTGAAACAGTTTTGCTAGATTAAGGAGGCTGTGGATATGTGTTGCATGTGCAGCTGGAGTTATCAGTGAGATGTTGTTTAAATATTCTTTAAAGGAGATTATGTTGTCTAATTCTGTAACTGACGATGGGAGGGTGTTCCACAGCTTAGTTATGGAATGGGAAGAGAGGCAGCTACCAGCTCTTTTACTAGGTTTTGATACTTTAAGTAGGTGTTTGTTGTTAGAGAGTATATTTTTGAATGGGACGTGAGGTTCAATGAAATTTTTCAGGGAAGGGCAAAACTCGGCTTTATAAATGAGTTTATGGGCAAAGGTAAGTTGTGTGTAATGTAGGCAATGTGCAAATTCTAGCCACTTTAGTTGTCTAGTGGCCTGGCAATGGTGGGTGTGATTTGGTTGGGTTGACTCAAATTTTGCAACTGTATAATAACAGGACTACAGTTTGTATTGCAAAGAGTTGTGGAGATTGGTGAAGACAGGAGATGCATATATAGGCTCATAGGTTCATAGGTTCATAGGTTCATACTAGGCTATCTGCCCTGAGGCAACTATAATCCTAGCCTGATTCTGTATGGCTTACGCCACCCCTTGATTTGAGTATACTGTGCCCTTTTTAAGGTTTAGTTTACTGTGCCTCTGTCTAATAGTGACACGGGAGTAATCCCTGGGACAAACCTACGATCTCCCATCCACCTATCGAGATTCTTCTTGAAGAGATTCAGTGAGGTGCTCTGCCTCACATGAACTGGAATTCTATTCCAGAGCGAAGGGAACCTCTGGGTTATGAACCTGTCCCTCCAGCAAATTCTATTTATTTCTGTGCTGAGGTTCAAGTCCCTCGAGCGTGTGGCTCTAAGGGATTTAGATTTACTGAGGTGGAGCATGTCCATTAATTCTGGATTTGACATAGCTTTGTATGTCAGGCATAGTAGGCGGTATGCAACTGAGTAGAGCTGTTTTTTTTAACCGAGCAGCATATGGCATCTGTTTGAGACCCTTGATCCTCTTGGTGAGATACTTTTGGGGTCTTTCTAATTGCTGCAGGTGTCGGGTAAGGTACATCCCAAAAGGGGCATTGTATTCTATGATGGGCCTGATGAGGGATGAATAAAGGCACGATTACCTCTCTTGATCTAGATGTGAAACCCTTCGTGATGAGGTAGGCTATGTAGAAGGTCTTTCTAACCACTTTGGCAATGTGGTTTTCAAAGGAGAGATTGCTATCAACTTGGGTCCCCAGGTCCTAATAACTTTCTCTGTACTTAATGGGTTTCCACCTATGTGGTAATTTGTGGGCACATTGTTTTGCCAAAGGGTATGACTATACATTTTTGGCATTTAGCTTTAAACCATGGTGCTGGCACCAGTTATCTGTCTCTGTGAGACCTTTTTAAGGATGTTTGTGTCAGCTGGAGAGTTGATTATGGCCCAGTTTTCAGTCGTCTGCGAACTTGGTGAGCCATAGTCCTCCCACGTTGCCTGTACCTCGGAAAAGTATATACCGAACAAGAGTGGTCGGGACAGAACCCTGTGGGATGCCACTTGTGACCGGTTTCGAGTCTGACATGGCTCCAGCAACTCTCACTCTGTGGGTTCTGTCTTTGAGCCAATTTGTGACCCATCTTGTGACATAGGGGTTTATATTTAAGCTGGATAGCTTATCTATGATGCCAGTGGGGTATTGTGTCAAATGCCTTTGCAAGGTCCAGATAGGCTGTGTGGACTACCTTCCCTTCATCTATGGCTTTGGTGACTCTTTCAAAGAAGTCAACCAGGTTCAAAAGGCAGGATCTGCCCTTGACAAAGCCGAACTGGGTAGGATCTAGTGTCTGTAGGTCCCCAATGTCTTTGTTTATGAGCTCCATGATGATCCTCTCCATAGCCTTGCAGACTAAGCTAGTCAGGCTTATGGGCGATAGTTTCCAGGGTCCGTAGAGGCTCCACCTTTGTGGAGTGGGACCACTGTTGCTGTACGCCATTCTGTGGGCACATATCCTGTAGTGAGGCTGAGATTGTATAGCTGTTTTATTTGAGGGATTAGTTCCTCTTGGAGTTCATGTAGGACGCAACCTGGGGCGTCACCTGGTCCCATGGAAGCAGTGTTTTGCTTTGGAGAGGGCAGCCTTCACCTGAGCATCAGAGATGTTTGGGAGGCAGCCCTCTGCTGGGATAGATACTTGCTCTTTTGGGGGAGGGGTGGAGAAGTTTGCACTGAACCTGTCTGCCAGGATATTGGCGATGTCTGTGGGTTCAGTGTATTTTTGTCGTTTAGTATCAACTCAGAACAAGTCTGGGAGTTGCATCCCAGGTTTCTAACATAACTGAAAAAAGCCTTATGATTGTCTTTGGTGTCCTGTGCAATTTATCTCGAAGCTGGCCTTGGAGGATTTTATGAGGGATCGTAATTTTTGCTAGTACTGATCAGAGATGCCTTCCCTATTAGGGATTTTGCTCTATCATGTAGTAGCTTCCTCCTTCTTTTGTACAGTTTATTTATGGCAGAGGTCCACCAGACTGGACGTCTGCCTTTGGATGATTGGGTCTTGGTTTTGTTTGGGATAGCATGATCCATGCATTCCTGGAGATGTCCGTAGAATGCGTTTATATAGGATTCTGCAGTTTGGGCCATAGTTTCCACTGGCCCTGGGGCCTTGAAGGATTCCATTTCGGTTTTGAGAAGTGAGAAGTTAGCTTTTGAGAAGTTTTTCACTGTGGTTTTCTGGGCTGGGGGTGGGGTCGGGATGTGGACATCCAGTGAAATTAATTTATGGTCTGATCTTACCAATGAGGGATATACTTCTGGTGTGGAGCATACAGTCCCCATGCTGGTAATGATCAGGTCTAGTATGTTGTCCCCTCTTGTGGGAGTGGTGACTAGTTGTTCCATAGCATTTGAGTTTATAATTTCCAGGAACCTTTGGACTAAGGTGCTGGGGCTTGAGTAGTGCTCCCAGTCAATGTTTGGGTAGTTGAAGTCACCCAATATAATGGTGTTCGGAGAGATCTTCATGTTCTCCAATGTTTTCAGGAAAGCCGAGTGGGATTCCTGACTTTGAGAGGGTGGTCTGTAGGATGCTATAAACTGAAAAGCAGTCTTGCCCACTGTTAGTTGCACATGGATGGTCTCTGATACTTCGTGCAATGCCACTAACCTGGAGGTGTGGATATCCTTGATAAATATGGAAACTCCCCCTCCTTTTGTGGTTCGGTCCGGGTTTTGGGGCCGAAAAGCATGATATGAGGTATAGCCTGATAGTGCTGGGGTGCTCTCTGGTGCCTTGAACCAGGTTTCTGTCACTGCACAGATATCGATGTTCTCCATACTGAGGAGAGCTTCGAGTGCGTGCATCTTGAGGTTAAGACTTCTGGTGTTTAGCAGCATTACCCTTAGTTTCTTGTTCCTTGTGCTGTCTATGGGGGTGGGTTTGACTTTTGAGCCTTGCCTTAAAAAGGCACTATGGGGTGGCAAGAGCCTTTGCCAATATCCGAAAGCCCAGTGGTGACAGGTGCAAGCCATCCCTAGCGAAGCAACATGGCTTGTCGAGTATGTCATCCCAGGCTGACAGACACTGGATCCCCTTTGAATTACACCAAAATTTTAGCCAATTGTTAAAATCGATCATTTTGTCTTTGTACTGTGGCATCATTCTAGGTGAGGGTAAGATGCTGCTCAAGGTCAGGGTTATACCAACCTGGGCTACATGATCAGAGGGCTCCTCTATGTCTCTTTTCATGTAGTCCAGGGAGGTACGTCTCAGGTCATTCACACCAGCATGTACAATGACTGAGTCATATTTGTATTTGCTTTGGGATGACCTGAGTGCTTGCGTTATGTGGCAGATCCTAGCACCCGACAGGCAGCTCACCATGACCTTCTCTTTATTCAGCCTGGTGAGCGGGACGTCAGTGTGTCTGACAGTAGAGTCACCTGTTACAAGAGTATCAGGTGTGTTATTCAGCCTTAAGGGCTGTGGCTGCTTGGCACACTGACTTTGTGGGCTATGTGTTGTGCGTGTTTTGTTTTGAGGTAGCGTTTGCTTGGATGTCTGCTTTGGAGGTCTCTTTTGCTTAGGTAGATTTTTATTTAGAGCCTCCGAGTATGTTTTTGTGTATTTATGTGTTTGGTTCGCTGATGTGGTGGGACTATGTGATACTGGAATTAGGTTGGAAGGAGAAGACCTTTTAAAAGTTTTATTCGGATGGATTTGTCTAAGTATTGATTGTTTCTGTAAAGTTTGCCTAATTTGAAGTGAGTCTTTTTTATTGCGTTATCAATATGCAAGTCAAAGCTAAGTTTGCTGTCAATAGTAATTCCTAGCAGTTTGGCCTGATTTGTTAACTCTATTTAGGTTTTAAAATTATAAAACAAATAGTACTCCACAGGGTAAATGTCCTGTTGCCAAAAGTGAATAAAATCAGTAATCCACAGTAAAATACAGCAGCGAGACAACCAGGCACTCCGTTCTCTTCTTTAACCATAAAAACATGTATTTATTCAAATAAAAAAACATCAGCAGTGGTAAGCGCTTTCGCTAAAGAGCTTCATCAGACCATCTAACTAAAATTTGTTACATCTCATTTGATACCAAAATCAAATCTCTGTTGCCCAATCATATGCCTAAACATTTAAAATCCAATTAACTTAAAGTCATAAAGTAAAATATTAAAAGAAGCATCCTATTTATATTCAGAACTTTAACATAACATCTATCAATAATATACCATAGAAGCTTATGAAAAAACGAAATGTGCATGACATAAATATATGAATGAAAAGAAAGGAGAAAAAGAGAAGGATTTACACTATTTGTGTATCCTTTTACTTTTAAGTAGAGGTTTTATGGAAGCCTTTTCTTTCAACCCCTTGCCTCTATCAGCTCTAAGGACTATAATCTAATTTGTCTCCCTAATTTCTGTAAAATTTCTTATATTTCCTTCTCGAATATCCGGGTGAATCACTTCCAGAACTCTAAAACTAAATTTATGTGTATCTCCTGTCAGCATGGCATGTTTTGAGAGAGCATTATGTTCAGATTTGATTCTAATGCTGTAGAGATGCTCTCTTATCTTATCTTTTAGAACTCTGTTGGTCTTCTCTACATAAAATGAATGGCAGCATTCACATTCAGCCAGGTAGACCACATTAGATGTGAAACAATTAGCCACTGCTTTAAAGGTGAATTCTCTATCCAGATCTGGGTGCATAAAGGTGTTGGCTGTATTAATATATTGACAGTAATTACATCTGCCACAGAGTTGTGTTGAAGCTCCAGCTCTACTCAGTGGCATACCACCTGCTCAGAGGCTTATCTGTGCCTGATGTATAAAGCCATGTCCAACCTGGAATTAATGGACATGCTGCACCTCAGAAAATCCAAATCCCATCAAGCTACGTGCTCGAGAGACTTGAACCTCAGCACTGAAATAAATAGGACATGCTGGAGGGACAGATTCATAACCCAGAGGCTCCCTTCACTCTGGAATAAAATCCCGGTCCAGGTTAGGCAGAGTCCCACATTGACTCTCTTCAAGAGGAATCTTGATGAGTGGATGGGAGATCGTAGGTTTACCCCGACTATCACTTCTGTGTCACTGTTAGACAGAGGCACAGTATACTAACCTCAAAAAAAGGCATAGCAAAATTAATTTAAAATGGGTGGCGAAAGCCAAACACACTCTGGCTAGGCTTATAAATGCCCTAGGGCAGATAGCCTAGTATGAACCTATGAACCTATGAACCTAAAAAGGGAAAGGTAAGTGTAGTGGGTGGGTAGAATTAGAGAGTTAAACTTAGAGGTAGGATAGATATAAAGTTAGACTCATATTTAGGTGGTGGGAATATGTAGATTATAGGTGGCATGTATTTAATGGTAGAATTAAAAGTAGAAAATGACAGTGCAGAAAAAATGTGTTAAGATAGTTGTATAAATGTGTGGACTAAGATACTAAAGATTAGGGATAACTCATATGGTGTAACAGCATAACATATACATAAGTATATTTGGTACGTGAAACAGTTTTGCTAGATTAAGGAGGCTGTGGATATGTGTTGCATGTGCAGCTGGAGTTATCAGTGAGATGTTGTTTAAATTTTCTTTTAAAGGGGATTATGTTGTCTAATTCTGTAACTGACGATGGGAGGGTGCTCCACAGCTTAGTTATGGAATGGGAAGAGAGGCAGCTACAAGCTCCTTTACTAGGTTTTGATACTTTAAGTAGGTGTTTGTTGTTAGAGAGTATATTTTTGAATGGGACGTGAGGTTCAATGAAATTTTTCAGGGAAGGGCAAAACTCGGCTTTATAAATGAGTTTATGGGCAAAGGTAAGTTGTGTGTAATGTAGGCAATGTGCAAATTCTAGCCAGTTAGTTGTCTAGTGGCCTGGCAATGGTGGGTGTGATTTGGTTGGGTTGACTCAAATTTTGCAATCGTATAATAACAGGACTACAGTTTGTATTGCAAAGAGTTGTGGAGATTGGTGAAGACAGGAGATGCATATATTAAGGTTGGAAGGAGAAGACCTTTTAAAAGTTTTATTCGTATGAATTTGTCTAAGTATTGATTGTTTCTGTAAAGTTTGCCTAATTTGAAGTTAATCTTTTTTATTGCGTTATTAATATGCAAGTCAAAGCTAAGTTTGCTGTCAATAGTAATTCCTAGCAGTTTGGCCTGATTTGTTAACTCTATTTAGGTTTTAAAATGATAAAACAAATAGTACTCCACAGGGTAAATGTCCTGTTGCCGAAAGTGAATAAAATCAGTAATCCACAGTAAAATACAGCAGCGAGATAACCAGGCACTCTGTTCTCTTCTTTAACCATAAAAACATGTATTTATTCAAATAAAAGACATCAGCAGTGGTAAGCGCTTTCGCTAAAGAGCTTCATCAGACCATCTAACTAAAATTTGTTACATTTCATTTAATACAAAAATCAAATCTCTATTGCCCAATCATATGCCTAAACAATTAAAATCCAATTAATTTAAAGGCATAAAGTAAAATATTAAAAGAAGCATCCTATTTATATTTAGAACTTTAACATAACATCTATCAATAATATACCATAGAAGCATATGAAAAAACGAAATGTACATGACATAAATATATGAATGAAAAGAAAGGAGAAAAAGAGAAGGATTTACACTATTTGTGTATCCTTTTACTTTTAAGTAGAGGTTTTATGGAAGCCTTTTCTTTCAACCCCTTGCCTCTATCAGCTCTAAGGACTATAATCTAATTTGTCTCCCTAATTTCTGTAAAATTTCTTATATTTCCTTCCCGAATATCCAGGTAAATCACTTCCAGAACTCTAAAACTAAATTTATGTGTATCTCCTGTCAGCATGACATGTTTTGAGAGAGCATTATGTTCAGATTTGATTCTAATGCTGTAGAGATGCTCTCTTATCCTATATTTTAGAACTCTGTTGGTCTTCTCTACATAAAATGAATGGCAGCATTCACATTCAGCCAGGTAGACCACATTAGATGTGAAACAATTAGCCACTGCTTTAAAGGTGAATTCTCTATCCAGATCTGGGTGCATAAAGGTGTTGGCTGTATTAATATATTGACAATAATTACATCTGGCACACGGTTGTGTTGAACATACCCTATCTTCTTCATTCTTTACTGCTTTATTGTAACAAAGGAGCCTCTTCAAGTTTTTTCTGTTCTTATATAAAAAATCTTTGTTTATCACCCACTAATTCACCAATTTCTGGATCAACTGTTAATATTGACCAATTCTTCATAAACACCTTAGTTTTACCTTGAAGAGTTGACAGGAGTTGTGTATAGGTGGTAGTAAAAGTTTTTTCTGTTCTTATATAAAAAATCTTTGTTTATCACCCACTAACTCACCAATTTCTGGATCAACTGTTAATATTGACCAATTCTTCATAAACACCTCAGTTTTACCTTGAAGAGTTGACAGGAGTTGTGTATAGGTGGTAGTAAATTTTGTGGCTATAGTTAGAAATTGTTTATGCCTATAAAGAAGACTTAGTTTTCTTATGAACCTTTTTACTGGTTTGAGCAATGTGAATGTCAAATTTCAAGTTGTTGTCAATTTTAAAGCCAAGCAGTTTAGCATGAGTTATTGGGGTGATGACTGTTTTGTTTTTGGATTATATAGTAAAAGTTAGTAAGGATGGGAGAGATCTAGAGGGATGGAATACAAGGAGTTTTGTTTTTTTGGGGGTTTAGGATGAGTTTGGAACTGGTGAACTATGTTTCTGCAGATTGAGATGTTGTAGCATGGGACCAGAGCATACTAATGTAGAGTCATCTGTGTATTGTACAACAGATGCATAAGGAGTGGAAGTGTGAAGATGGTTAGTGAAAAGAGAGAAGAGTAGAGGTCCAAGGATGGAGCCTTGTAGGACACCTAAGGTCAATCACAGGGAGAAGAGTAGAAAGGTGGTGTCACCACTGGATGGCCTGTTGATGTCTTGATAAGTAGCTCTAGATCCAGGTGATAGGAGAGCTATTAAGGTTAAGGGCGGAGAGCACACTGATTAATTTAATGTGATTTAACATATCAAAGGCCTTGGACAGGTCCAGAAATATAGCAGATGCATACTGTCCTTGGTTTCTAAGGTAGTTCACTGTATTAGCAAAGGCCATAAGAGCTATGTTGGTGCTGTGAAATGGGTGAAAACTGTGTTGTGTATTTGATAGTTTGTATGCGTGAAGGAAGTCCATGAGTTGAGTATGGATGACCCTCTCTAGGATTTTGGATAACGGTGACAGGACGGCAATTGGTTGATAATTAGCAAATTCTGTGAAATTGCCTCCTTTGTGTAAAGGAATAATATGAGAGATCTTCCAGATGGTAGATACTATGCCCTCAGATATTGATCTGTTTATGGGTATGGTTACTGTGTAAGCAATTGCATCTACTGCGATTTTCAGGAAGTTACCTGGGAGGTTGCCAGCACTTAAGGCAGTTGCTTTAAGTTTTCTGAGTAGTTTTCTTATTATATCAATAGACACTGGTTGTAGTATAAACTGGTTCAAGCAGGTTTGTGAGATATTGCTGGACTGGGGAGCAAGAGGGACAAAGTTGTTGGAAAAGTTCTGTGAATCTGCAAGGGCTTGGATAGTATCAGTAAAGTATTTATCAAACTGGGTTGCTATATTGTCAGAGGAGGTGATTGGTGTAGGGGAAGGGGGTTTTCCATTTTTCCTGGTAGAAGAATATTATTGACAGCTGCTCAGAATTTCTGAGGGTTATTTTAGTGTTTCTCTTGCATATTGTGATAATGGTTGATTTTATCTAGCTTTACAAGTTTTTTAGCTTTGTTTCTGAGTTCAATGAAAATTTGTCTAGTGCTTTGATTTTTGTATTTGTGGCGTTGTTCCCAGGCTTTGTCTCTTGCTTTGAGTAAGGATCTACAATCTTTACTTAGCCAGGGTGCAACTTTAATTTTCTCTCTAATGGTTCTGGGGGTGCATGACAATTTAATATATGTAAGAAGGTGGTGTTAAAGGAGTTAACAGTCAATTCAAGGGGTAGGTGTCTGAGTCTTTCCCAGTTATAGTGTTTTAGAGAAGAGATGAAATTATTTGGGTTGAAGGCTTTTTTATTTCTGATTGTACAATATGTGTTTTTTTATTGACTGTGATTACGTAGTAGAATGGTAGGCTGATGGTCACTCAGACCACCAGGAAGACAACCAACTTGAGTAGAAAGGGAGGGGTTATTACCTAGAATCCAGTCAAGGATGGACTGCCATTTAAAGCATTTGTCAGTCCTTGTGGGGGATGTGATTAGTTGGGTAAACCCATGTAGGTTAGCATGGGAGGTTGAATTCTGAGCTGAACAATAGATCAATGTTAAAATTACCCATCAGGATTAATTGATCCTGATGGGTGTTATGTAGTATGAAAGGATATCATATCATGCTGTATTAGAATGTAAGAGGCAAACTAGCATACCCTCAAATCTGCAGAATGTTTCCTACATGCATTTTGAAATGTGGGGAATTTGTAGACTGGGGTATTAATTTGTTATAAATGAACTTGGGTCTTTTGGAAGCAGTTAAGCAAAAGCTGACTGAAAGATGTAAACAATTTAAGATAACGCTTAAGACAGAGGTAACCCAACTGATGTGATAATCTAAAACACCTATAAGCAATTTAAAGGTTATCTAATTACAAATTATATTTTATGCAAGTAGGAAAGGCATAAATGAGGAGGAAAAAGATGAAGAGGAAGGTAAACCTGGAACCAGAAGGACTTTTGGATAGGAAGTACACATTTATGCTTTGTTTATTGAAAGAGAAATGTCTTCTCTTTCTGTTATTTTTTCTGTATGTAGTGTATCATGCTCAAGTTCTCCTTCCTTCATTCAGTCAGCCCATTTGTTTTACTCTTTGAGTGAGAGCAGTGCACTCTTTAGTCACGTGAAAACCATATGGCACATTAGTTCCCTATCAGTAGGGCGTGATCAACCTATTCATTCCTCTGGAGTGATGAGAATAAGTCAGTAGGGAGTAGGCCAGACTACTCAACATGGTGAATGCTCTCTCCTTTCCTTAGACCTCCTAATTACCACAGTGGCTAAGTAGAGCTCCACTAATGCTGCCAACCCTGGGGAGCATTGCTGCCTCCCCACATGCATACTGTGCAGGCTTATACTTCACAGATGCATCACACAGTGCTCATTTTCCCACCACCAGATGAGTGACCTGATAATGTCCACTTACTGCACTTGTGCCATTAATGGAACAAGGGCCACCTGGACTGTAGTCAGTGCTTCCTCCTCCTGTGCCACAGGAATGGGGTAAATGATAAATAATTGTATAACTTTCCAGCTGACTGAGACAACAGGGGGTGCAGAGTTATAATAGTAACTGGAAGTGATGAAGGTCTGTAATTTAGCAGATATCCTTGTATGAAAGTGGAACATTTTAGGTAGTATTATATCCAGCTGTATAAAATGCAATATTAATGGACCATGGTAATGTACCTGGTTACTTACCTAACACTGTCTAGCATGCCATCTCTGAAACTTTCCTATAAATGTTCAGTTTAAACATTATGACAGGGAATTTTACTGAGGTATGGAAAATGGCTATGATTATGTAATTCATAAAGGAGACCCCACTTCAGATCCTTGTAGTTCATGCAAAATACTAAGGCCCTAATCTGTTAATAAAGTGCTTCTAGTAGCTAGATGTACATTGATTTCCTTCACCTACATTTGTCTACTGGGTCTACCGGCCACTGCTAAAAGGTATGCTTGTGTTTAGTGAGCTTAGCTAGATAATAAATGTATAAAATAAAATCAACTTAACAAGTATAATTATATCAGATTCCAGAAGGTCTTGTATAAAAAATGCATTGCTTTAGATCCATAAAAATATGATTTTGCCAAAGGAGGTCTATGTCTTCCAAATTTAGTAAATTTCTTCAAGAAAGTAATTGAAGCAGTAGATAGTGACTTGCAGTTTTTACAGCACATCTGTTTCTGGCCAATTCCTTTGACACTATTCTCCGTTTTAAAATTTTGAATAAGCTTAAATTCCAACATGTAGACCATTATGGATGGATAGAAAAAAAATGTTTGATAGACAGAGCCCACAGAGTTAAAGTTGCAGAAGCCAACTCAGAAAGCAAAATGCTGACTAGAGGCATTCTTTAAGGCTCTGTACTGGGACCACATTTGTTCAGTCTCTACTTCTCAGCTCTTCAAACTCCTAACCCAGACTTGAGGATGACTGAAAGCTAGATGCTTTCATTCAGTCAGCATCAGATGTTGTGTTATTACAACATAAGCAAACCATATAAATCAGTGGTGTACTGAATATCAACTTAAACTAAATGCAGAGAAGTGCAGCAATGTTTTAGTTGGTAAACACATTTCAACAGCAGTTTGCAGTCCAGAGAATACCTATTGCATACTGACATGGTCATCAGAGATCTTGGCACCTTCATAGATGACTCATCGTGTAGCAACAACAGTCAGGAAATTCTTCTTTCTAGCTCAATTCATAGGCAAAAATATTTCTTTTGGCTCAAAAGAAGTTATCTCTATTCTTTACTCGGCTCTGATCAGACAAATTATAGAACATAATGCCTCTTTCTGTATGTAGGTATACATTTAAACACATCTGACAGCCAAACAATCTCCAGAGATTGCTAACTGAAAAGGATTCCAGGCTAAAGACCCTCAGAAACCAAGACAGACATGGAGTCGATACATGCACTCTGTCTGCTTAGACTCCTGTGAAGTGGAGGTGTAACTAGGGTGGGGCAAAGGGGCAGACACGCAAAGTGCAAGGTGTTGGTGGGCACATTCAGCAAATGCCAATCAGTCACTAGGGCATTGAAGGACTGGTAATTGTTTCCATTCCAGCATTTCTGAATGCTAATACTGCTTCTACAATTGAGACTGAAATGCTCCAGTACCATGTATGCTGTGTAAGTTTTTAAGCTATAGAAGCCACTTGCTGTGGAATTTGGAAACAGACCATTCCTGTATCTTGAAGACAGGCCATAGGATTCATACACATGGTGCAATGAAGCACACAGGCATTTTGTGCACTTTGTTTAGTATGTTGTTGTTCTGTACATATGGCTCATAGACATGGATCAGTGCTGTAAATGCTGCCATGGGAAGGTCTGTGTTTATGAATGGGACACCTGAGTGTACAGTGTGAACTCTGTGCTCTAGTGTTATGGGCAATTGAATCACTCTGCTGCCCTTTACACACTGAAGTGCAAACAGCACAACAGGAAGCAGATGCTGAATAAGTTATATGTGTAACACATACCTTAATCACTGTCTGTTTTCTGCAGTGCTGTGCTCTGTTGTCACACCTAACTGCAATTTATAAATGCATCACAGTAAGGGGGTGGGGCAAGTCTTACAGTGCTGTGCTCTGTTGTCACACCTAACTGCAATTTATAAATGCATCACTGTAAGGGGGTGGGGCAAATTGATGCTGTGGTAGCAAGGTTGTCTGTACTATGAAGAACTCCATCGCAGAACAGAGTTTTTACCATCGTTTAAAGCTGATTTATTTTTTTATTTTATTAGTATTATTATGATTATTATTATATCACTGGTGTGTTGCCAAACTCAGCTTGCTGGACAACATATCAGTAAGGGGGAGAAGATCATTGCAAACTCAACAATCATCTCATTGTAAGCAGAAAGACAGAGAGCTTTAAATACAAACAATACCAACACCAACATTTTTATTTACAACAAACAGTAATGCAGAAAAAGGAAAAAAGAAAGAAACAAAGAAAGTAAGAAAGAAAAAAAATGCTAATGCCAAAAACATCAACTATAGCTAGAAAAAAAAGATAAAAAATAATAAAAATCAACTAACCTTGTGCGGGAATGACTGAAGGATAGAAAGCTCTGTAAGTTAAAAAGTAACAGCTAAACTAACAAAACATATCAGACATTTTAACCTTTAACAACTGATACTGGTAAAGAAGAAATACTCAACTTATGAACTCTGAAACAATAAATAAACATATAACTAAATAAATAAAACAAAACAAAACAAAAAAAAACTCTAGCCTGAGGGTTATTTCTCTGAGAATGTAGGCTGCAGTGTAGTAAAAGAGTTCTACTGAGGAAGAACCCAGGCAGTGCACTATGGGTAAAGTGGAAGGCGTTTGAAGCATGTGAAGGCTTCAGATACTTATCTTCTTTCGGCTGTTCCTGTTAGGGGCCGCCACAGTGGATCATCTGTTTCCATTTCTTCCTGTCCTCTGCATCATGCTCTTTCACACCAACCACCTGCATGTCCTCTCTCACCACATCCATAAACCTTATCTTGGGCCTTTCTTTTTCCTCTTGCCTGGCAGCTCCAACCTTAGCATCCTTTTCCCAATATACCCAGCATCCCCTCCTCAGCACATGTCCAAACCAATGTAATCTCGCCTCGCTTGCTTTGTCTCCAAACTGCCCAACCTGAGCTGACCCTCTAATATACTGATTCCTAATCCTGTCCATTCTAATCACACCCAGTGCAAATCTTAACATCTTTAACTCTGACACATCCAGCTCTGACTCCTAACTTTTTATCAATGCCACCGTCTCCAACCCATATAACATAGCTGGTCTCACTACCCTCTTGTAGACCTTCCCTTTCACTCTTACTGGTACCTGTCTGTCACAAATCACTCCTGACACTCTTCTCCACCCATTCCACCCTGCCTGTACTCTCGTCTTCATCTCTCTTCCACACTCACCATTACTCTGAACTGTTGATCCCAAGTACTTAAACTCATCCACTTTTACCAACTATACCCCCTGCATCCTCACCATTTCTCTACCCTCCCTCTCATTTACACACATGTATTCTGTTTTAGCCCTGCTGAACTTCATTCCTCTCCTCTCTAAAGCATATCTCTACCTCTCCAGGGTCTCCTTAAACTGGTCCCTACTCTCATTACATATCACAATGTCATCTGCAAACATGATAGTCCACGGGACCTCCTGCCTGATCTCATCTGTCAACCTGTGCATCACCACTGCAAATAAGAAAGGGCTCAGAGCTGATCCTTGATGTAATCCCACCTCCCCCTTAAATGTATCTGTCACTCCTACTGCAGTCCTCACCAATATCACACTACCCTCGTACATATCCTGTAGCACTCTTACATACTTCTCTGCCATCCTGACTTCCTCATACAATACCACAACTTCTCTCTAGGTACCCTGTCATATGCTTTCTCTAAGTCCACAAAGACACAATGCAACTCCTTCTGACCTTCTCTGTGTTTCTCCAACACTCTCAGAGCAAACATTGCATCTGTAGTGCTCTTTCCTGGCATGAAACCATACTGCTGATCACTAATCATCACCTCCCTTCTTAACCTAGCTTCCACTACTATTTCCCATAACTTCAAGCTGTGACTGATCAATTTTATCATTCTGTAGTTACTGCAGTTCTTCACATCACCCTTATTCTTAAAGATAGGTACCAAAACACTTTTTCAACACTCCTCAGGCATCCTCTGACTTTCCAAAATTTCATTAAACAATCTGGTTAAAAATTCCACTGCCATTTATCCTAAGCACCTCCATGCTTCCACTGGTATGTCATCTGGGCCAACAGCCTTTCCATTCTTCATCCTCTTCAAAGCTGTCCTTACTTCATCCTTGCTAATCAGTTTCACTTCCTGATTCACTATCCCCACATCATCCAATCTTCTCTCTCGCATTCTCTTCATTCAACAGCCCTTCAAAGTACTCTTTCCATCTACTCAACACACTCTCCTCACTTGTGACTACGTTTCCCTCACTATCCTTTATCACCCTTACTTGCTGCACATCTTTCCCATCTCTGTCCTTCTGTCTAGCCAATCGGTAAAGTTCTTTTTGTCCCTCTTTAGTGTCCAATCTCTCATACAACTCTCCATATGCCTTATCCTTAGCCTTCTCCACATTTCTCTTTTCCATGCGCCTCATCTCCTTATACTCATGTCTACTTTCTTCATCTCTTTGACAATCCCATTTCTTCTTCACCAGCCTCTTCCTCTGTATACTCTCCTGTGCTTCCTCATTCCACCACCAGGTCTCCTTGCCCTCCTTCCTCTGTCCAGATGTCACACTAAGCACATTTCTAGCAGTCTCCCTTACTAGCTCTGCTGTAGTTACTCAGCTATTCGGTAACTCTTCACTGCCTCCCAGTACCTGTCTTAACTCTTCCCTGAACTCCACCTTACAATCACCCTTTTTAACTTCCACCATTTAATCCTTGGCACTGATTTCAAACTCCTCCTCCTCTTCTTGATCACCAACATCATCCTACAGACCACCATTCTATGCTGCTTAACTACACTTTCCCCTGTCACCACTTTACAGTCTCCAATCTCCTTCAGACTGGCCCTCCTACATAGGATATAATCCACCTGTGTGCATCTTCCTCCACTCTTGTATGTCACCCTATGCTCCTCCCTCTTCTTAAAATACGTATTCACCACAGCCATGTCCATCCTTTTCACAAAATCCACAATCATCTGACCTTCTGCATTCCTCTCCTTAACACCATACCTACCCATCACTTCCTCATCCTCTCTGTTCACTTCACCAACATACCCATTGAAGTCCGCTCAAATCACTAGTCTCTCACCCTTGGGTACACTGACCACCACTTCATCCAACTCACCATCACTTCATGTGAAGGCTTCAGATACTAAGCTGTCCTAAAGCTTGATGACAATACTCTTGTAATTAATTAGAATGGACCTCCTCATATCATATTTAAATTGTTAATATACACACTGATTATCCATTTAGTTTCATAAGAGCATGTTTTTTTTATTTTAATTATTTATTTTTCAGGTTTTATTTCACATAGAGTAATTAACCATACATTTAAACTGAAGTGAACATTAGGTTTCATCTCACCCGCTGTGTAACTTAAATTTTCCCTTTAGTTCTTACTAATTTTGCAAACCTGTATTCTGGAGAAGACACCTGTACATATAAGCTGATGGACTGTAATCTTACCAGTCAATTGTTAGTTTCTGAACTCATATAATAACTACAGGAAGCCAATGGAAAGTTAACATTGCCATTTATTCAGTTTGTGAATGCTTCTGAGGTACAGCCACAGGGATATGCACACACATGTGGACACAGGCTGTAGAACAGATGTACAGGTTACAGAGAGTATAGTTGAACAAGTTGCACTTATCCATAACAGTAGATGTTTGAATACTTCACTACTGCAATAGCCCTTAGGCTATAAGGAGGGTTATTTCCCACCCTGGAAACAACAATCAGCCAGTTTCAAAAAGCTCTTACTCCAACTACTTCACTCTGACTGCTTATTGGCTAACCTGGTGGAGGGAAATCAGCAGTTATTTATTTTACTTTATTTATTTTACATTTGTTTACCAGGAAAGCCCGACTGGACAACCTGTCCATTTTCAGCAGAGGCCCGGGGAGAAAAGCTTCAAGACATACAAAGACTTAGACAAATTTAACAATTTTACAATTTTACAAAAGAGAATTTAACAAGTTTAACATTTTACATAAATTTTGCAAGAGAAACAATATTAAAAGTTACTTATTTTATGAAGAAACATGTTACAGTTGGTGGGTTATTAAACAGGATAGGAAAACAGACTAGCAGCTAAGGTTACTATTGCATGGAAGAAAAGTTGTATAGCTAGTTCTGTTTGAGATGGTCACTTTAGTGCAGGCTTTACAAGGTTAGCTAATAGTTGTAAGCATAGGCTACGGGATTGTTAAGTAAGGGATATGTAGTGGGAGAGAAGAGGAAACTAGAAACAAATGCGTTTGGTAGGATTGTTGTGAGGTGTCAGGGATGGAGTTAGGGGATTTTAGAGAAACTACGTAAGATGATAGTAGAAGTGACTTATAAGGAATTTAACTAGACTGCCTGAGTTAGATGGTGTTTTTATCCTGGATCAGTACATGGGCATATCCATGAGGCAGATAGGTGGTGTTTCAGAAGTTTTTTAAATTGTACAATGTTAGTATTGGTTTTGATGTGTACTGGGAGATATAACAGGAGTAGAGGGATTCACCAGTGTGATTTTTGCTTTTTGTTATTTCTAATAGTGCCTTATTACTGTAGTGAAGGATATGTATGTTGGAGTAGTTAGTATGTTCTTTAGGGCTGGAGTATTTTCAGACTGGTTTATAATATGAGGGGCCATTTTGAGCTGAATGTATTTTAGCAATGAGGGGAATTCAAGCCATGAAAGTTTTCTGAGAGAGTGGCAGTGGTGGGGTCTATAGTTAGCACCTATAGTGAATTTTGCTATTTTATTGTAACAGGTTTCTAGTTTTGTCATATCAGCCTATCTGATGTTAGTAAGGATTGGGGATGCAAAAGTAGTGTTAAGGTAAGGTGGGTTCTGACAATGGTAACTCTGGTGGTGGCTGTGAGATAGTGCTTACTCCTGTAGAGACATGCTATTTTTATGTACTTTTTTATGGACTGTGAAATATGAACATCAAATACTAATTATGGTCAATGGTAACCCCTAACAGTTGGTACTGGGAACTGGGGTTATGATGTTTTTGAATGTAATTGTTTTTTCTCAATATTGAAATCATGCATTTGTATTTTTTGTCAATGTTTGAATGTAAAAACTGCCTGATTTTATATTTCTGTGGAGCTTTTCTCCCCAGGCCTCCACTGAAAATGGGCCTCTGGCCCAGTTGAACATTCCTGGTCAACAAAATGTAATAAATAAAAATAAATAAAAAATAATAATAATGGTATTATTGGCTGAGATAATTTTGAATGTTGGTGCAGTGTCAGGGCCTCTGGTAAGGTGAAAAAGGATGAGTTGAGCTTTTTTGAGATTCAAAATTAGTTGAGTGGAGGTAGCTACAGATGACTGTTGGGTGATTTTTTTCTAGTTGTTGGAGGGAAGTAGTGGCACATAGAAGGGTTGAATCGTCTTAGTATTGTATGAGTGTGGAATTTTTTGTAGCTGCATGAAGTTTGTTAGTGAAGATTGTGAAGAGGAGGAGTGGGACAAGGCTAGAACCTTATGGGACTACTACAATTATGGGAAGAAGAAGGGAGAGGTTTTGTTGCCATAATACTGCCTGTTGATGGCCATCAAGATAGTCTTTATACCAGGCTATTGCTGTATGGCTGAGGCTTAAATCAGTTAAGGCTTGTAAGAGTTTGGAATGGGATACGGTGTCAAATGACTTTGGCAGGTCAAGAAAGCTTGGGGAGACTAGATTACCTTCAGAACGAAGTTGGTTAACAGTATTGGTAAAACACATTAGTGCTGTGGTGGTACTATGATTAGGCCGGAAACCATGTTGGGTGGGAGTTAGGAGACTGCTTGTTAGTAGGCATTCTAGCAGTTGTGCATGAATGCATTTTTCCAAGATTTTTGAAAGGGGGGACAGTATGGCTATGGGATGATAGTTGGAGAGATCTGTAGAGTTATCACCTTTGTGAAGTGGGTTTATGTGTGCTATTTTCCAGAGTTTAGGTGTTTTATTTTCTGTGACAGACCAGTTAATTAGGGTGACAATGGAGACTGAGATGGCATCAGTGGCTACTTTCAGATATTCTGCTGGTAGGTTACCTGTGGCTATAGTAGTATGCTTGAGTTTTTTAAGATATTTTTTTTACTGCAGCAGTAGGGAATGGTTGGAATCGAAAGCTGTTGAGGTTGTCACTTGGTGGGGGTAATGGGGGGTGGAGGTGAAGTTAGTACTTATAAGGTTTAAAATGGAATCAGTGAAGTATTTGTTAAACTGGGCTGGAATGATGTCTTTGGCATTGGATAAAGTTGGGGCTAGGGTGGTTGTTTGGCCTGGATCCAATATTTTATTAATGGCAGACCAAAACTTTTGGGGATTTTTGTGGTGTTTTACTTGGATGTTATTATAGTAATCTTTTTTGTCTTGCCTGTGTAAATCTTTCTTGGGGACTTTCTTGTACATACAATGAGAAAAGAGCCTAACATTCCACAATAACCACAATATTAACAACAGAACATATAAAGTAGATAGCAAACACAACCTTACTTTATATACTAGCTACAACATGGCTACAACATGTACAAGATTAGGGAGTGGATGGTAAGTGTCGCTACTGCAGAATTGTAGAATTTAAATGTCTGCTCTTATGGGTAAGTGCATCTTACACAACTGTACTATGTCCATCACTCCAACTGCTGCCGTACCCTTAGGATGTATGAGTTGAATACTGATGTGTAGCCATCCTGGAAGGAGTATAGATATGGATCCAGGCAAAAAAGGAAAGGTTCTACAAAACTGCATGATGCCAGTTGGCTGGCTTCCTGCAGACAGCCAGGCAGTAGCCTACCCACACCCCTCCCACCCAGTTCATCTATTGAAGAGCAAAAAAAAAGTCTAGTCCTTCTACTGGTGTACCAATCAGATCCCATTTCTGCATCCTGCCTCAACCCTCCTTCCTCTCATTTTAGTAAAAAAGATTTTTTTTTATTATTTTATTTTAAACTGTAGTAAACCAATTGTTACAAATGTAGCAAACAGTTACTACAGTTTATACCCGGAATGGAGCACTACAAAGCTCAGGTGTCAGTTAAAAAAAAGAAACAGATCTTTTTTCTTTCAAACTATAGTTAAACTCCTTGCTACAAATGTAGCAAGCAGTTGCTATGGTTTAGACCATACACTGAGTGCTATAGCATTCAAGTTTGACCACAAATACAGCATTGTCTTTTAAAATCTGGCATTGCACTAAAGAGCAATTAGGAATTGGGATGACAAACTGGATGGCTGATCATCTCACCTAATACTTTGTGCCTGGGGTAGTTTTCCTCTTCTAATTGTCCTAGGTACACTACAGGATACAGGAGCCCCTAGAGAATGGTCTTAGAAAAGTTTGACCTGGACCTTGAAAGGAATTCACTGCAATGCTTTCTAAAAGTATATTGAGAGGACCATGTTGCTGCCTCTAAAATACTTCTAGAGTCCACCCCTTTGCAGTATACCATTGAAAAAGACAAGGCATTAGTGGAATGCCCTTTGATACTGCCTGGAATGGGTTTGTCATTGTGAGAATAATAAAAAACAATAGCTGAGGGCAACCACTGTGAACTCATCTGTTTAGATACAGAGTCTCCCATTTTTGCCCTTTGATAAGAAATATCTAGCTTACCAGCTTTTCTAAATGGCTTAGTTCTAGCAAGATAGTACCCAAACTGCCTATGCACATCCAGACTATGCAGAGTCTATTCTCCCTGGTTTTTACATTCTAGATAGAGAACTGAGACTGACGGCTTGATTCCAAGTAAACTATTGTATGATCCGGGTTCATTAGTTAAATAGAAATACATATACAGTATTCTTTTTGCATAAGTCTAAAAATGCAGCCATATTAAAGCAGGCCTTCACAGTTTACTTATAGTTTCAGTGAATGCACTTTCAATCAGTGAAAATAAGCTTCAGTCAAGAATATTGATAAGAACAGAATGCACAGTACATCTATTACAAACACATTATGACACAAGGTTTGGGAACCAAGGCTAAAGGGGCATGTAGAAACTTACAGGGTTTTGGTATCATTATGAAATACTTCAGACACAGTTAAGTTAGTTCATTTGGACTGTTATGCAGAAAGTCATTGCAGTACAGGCACTCGAGTATGAGTGCAGAAGTCTGGTCAAATATCCAGCATTCCAGAATATTTATTATACTTTTCAGGACTAAAGGAATATGAAGAATATAAGTGCAGAACCTACAGACTATTTCATTTATCAGCACTTTTACTGGAGACAGTATTCAGATATTGTTGACATCTACCTCCACTGTACACAATAAAGCATTCTCAAATGACTACGGTGTTTGCAGACTTTTTTCTGAAAGGTACAAGATGATTTGGCCCATAAAGAAAAACTGGCACCTGTTCAGCACAATCCTAGTTAATTAATAGATAAAGACAGTCATTCCAGCCTCATTCCAGTTTTTCAGTTATTTCTACTTTATTCCAGTATTCTACAGCCATATCATTTCTTACAATGGTGAGCCATTATTGATGGGGAACAGTAATTAAAGTAAGTCCCAAGACCCCTTAGCAACCTTACATCAGCAGTCAGACTACATGTATCCTACAGAGCAGCAGTGCTCATTCGGAACACTAGTTCAGAAAATCTACAGTAGACGAGAGTGGCCAAGTTGGCTAACTGAGAGTAGCAACCGGTGAAAACTCTGTGACTGAAAACTATTCTCTGACAGAAAATGTAAGCAAAAAATTAAAATTTGAAGATACTTGCTAGCTAATTTTATTTATTAATAGCCAGAGAAAAGATTTATAGCTTCAAGTTCTCCAAAAGCAATAGTTTTTCTATCAGAATTTCAACTGTTTGGTCAAGAAAGAAGAGATTTCAACTTGAATCACTCAAAAATGGTATTCAGAATTCTTGTGTTGAAAAAGGCATTCAGTCAATACTATCTGATATGCAGGATATATTATTTAAAATAGACAAACTGGATACAAAACTAGAATGTTTCAAAGAAGAGACCAGAAAGAGGATGAACATTTTTGAACATTTTGAAGCTATTATCTGATAACAAGGGACACAAATCAACAGTTTGGAAGAGACTTTGAATGATCATGAAGGCAGAATAACTCAAGATGAGTCTCAGATGGAATTTCTTTTAAAACAAAACACTCAATTTAGAAAAAAAATTGAGATGAAATAACAGTAGAATTTATAGTAAACCTAAAAAAGTACAAGGGAGACTATCTGTCTATATAAAACATTAAATCTACCTGAAACATTGTCTTCTGGAATTGAAGGAGCTAACAGATCCCTAACAGCTCCTTCTAAGAAGGAAAACTCACCACCATGCTCAACTACAGTAAAGTTCATGTCTAGCTTAGAAAAAAGATCAAATATTAAATGCAGCATAGTCCAGCCCACCTATTAAAATAGGTAAAGATGTAGTCAGATTTCACCATGACTAGTCCAATAAAGTAATGAGTAAAAGAAAATCCTCTTTAACACTTAATGTTGTTGTGTCTTTCGGCTTTTCCCGGTTAGGGGTCGCCACAGTGGAACTCCAGTCCACTAATGATTGGCACTTTTGTTTACAGCAATAAAATCCTTAACAATACTGATGAAATGGAGTGAAAAACTGCTTCTAAAACTAAATTCCTGAAACATGAGTGACTCTTATTCATTGATTGCTGGACTATTATTTTCTGAAACAATACATTTGCCTTTTAAGTAAAAGGTTTATACTGGACTTTAAGCCTCAAAACATATGCACATGTGCATTTATATTTTAAGCTAAAACAATTTTTTCATGATGAGGAATATAAATGGTTAGTTTTACTTTTTTGTTATATTTACAGCAAAAGACAATATATTTAATTTAACTAATCCTGTAAGTGTGCTTCTAAATGTTAAATATTTTCTGTAAGAAAATGTCATTATATTATAATCAATAGAACTGGTAACTTTAAAGCTATATAAGTTAAACATGTTATTTTATTTGTTCAACATCATTTAGAATGTGCATTGCTGAGTTAACTGAATGTCAGCTCTACATAATTTGCTAATTGAAAATGCTAAAGTGCTGGTGATTTTTTCCCTTGTTCCTGCATAACACATTCCTTTCACAGGTCATTTATGAAACGGGTGAGGGAAAGCTTGAGAACAAAGGAATGTGCCATCTCTTCAGAATGCTACAGTTTTCCTGCCTTGAGCTGTGCTTAAGAAAATCTAGGTCAACGTTCATAACTGGTATCTGTTCTGTGAAAGAAGAAACAGAGCTTTTTATTTTTATTTTTTTTCTTCTTTTTTTCAAGTATATATGTGAGAAATCTACTCAAAATAACACCCATTTTCTTTTCTTACAGCTTATGCTGCAGTGTTACTAACTTTAACTATACATATTAACTACACATATTAATTGAAGGGTGACCTGTGCCATTTGATGAAAGGCCATGTCAAACCCAGATTTGATGAATATGCTTCACCTAGCTGGGGAGACTCCCTCAGAACCTGAGGCGGGAGACAAACCTTGGTGGTTATAAATGATGGTGGAATTCATCAGATTCAGAGACTCCTGACTCGTGGAACAAAAATCGGTACATGTGGTACTAGAGCACCAGAGCACCTCGCTGGCAAGAGGAATCTTGACCAATGGATGGGAGGATAAGGAGATCATAGATATACCCCAGGGATTACTTCAGTGTCACTGCTTGACAGACAGCAAGCAAAATGATAGGCATTTTTTTCATTTCAGAGCTAAAGAGGTGAGCCACATATAACTATGGGCTAGGCTTATAAATGCCCTTGGGCAGATAGCCTAGTATGAACCTATGAACCTAAGTAAAGTTTGATGTTTTTACTGATTAGAACAGCTTAAAAGAACAAAGAAAAATGAGAAACTTACACAGGAAATTAGCAGCTGCTGTGTGCTATTAGTTGTCATTTTCAATTCCTGTAGCCAAATTCTGCTATCAGCATGTAATGCTGAGATCAGAACAACAGTTCACAATGGCTAAACACATATTCAGATTAAATAAGCAGTAATTATATATATATATATATATATATATATATATATATATATATATATATATATATATATATACACATACACACACACACACACACACACACACACACACACACACACACACACACACACATATATATATATATATATATATATAGAGTCAAGATTGCTTGTAATATTAGAATTAATGAGTAAACATCTTGTGAGTATGCTTATACACAAGGAATGCAATATTGACTATGTAAGATTAATAAAAGAGCAGTATCAGTAAATTAAGAAATATGTACACACACTATAATATTTAATTGAGAGCTAATGATTTAATAGCTCTTTGCTGGGAGAGTCTACACGTACAAGATATATAGAATAAAGTAAAGGCTCACAGGATCATAGGAAATTACTTGGCTAAGGGTCCTAGAGCCTTTTTAAGTGTGATCCATGCCCCAGTTTTCCCAATTATCAATGCCCATGGACTAGAATGACTTTGGTACATGCCTGTGCCTTAGGGCATCTTCAAACTACCATGGTCCATAAGGGCAAGCCAGTGGTGAATTTGTAATTTCCTATCCATTGGTCCAAGCTGTTTTTGAATTGGCTTAAGGAAGAGCTTTTTTTTCATATGAACATGGAGTCTGTTCCAAATGAGGGGTATTATCTGAAACACATACCTGTCCCTCAAAAATGTTTTGTTTATGTCACAGACAAGGCTTATATCCTTAGGTTGTGGAATTCTGTTGCTGTTTGTATTGCAAATGTGTAGCAGATCCATTAGGGCTGGATAGGGCACTGCCTTGTAGGTTAGGCATAAATTGCCCCTCAGTAGTCTGTAGGAGGCTGAGCATGGCTTTGAGGCAGTCCACACAGGACATATTATTTACAGTCTGTATTATTTTAATGAGGAACCCCTATGTCCACTCCAGCTGTTATAAATGCCTGATCAGATACATGCAGAAGGGTCCACTGTACTCGATTATTGATCTTATGAAGACTGAGTATAGTGGGGTTATGATCTCCTTAGATCTGGATATCAAGCCTTATGTTATAAGTTGTGTCATGTAAATTTGCACATAATTGATCCAAGTACAGGTTACTGTCAACCTGAGTTGCCAAGCCCCTTAACACTGGGTTGCTTATCAAATATAATATAAAGGGTTTAATTCTATTCACTGAGATTAACAAAGATATTCTGCAGTCATTATTTACAAATGGAATTGGTCTATATACAGCACAATCTATGGAATCTGTATTTATTTTAATGATTGGTGTGACGACTGAGTCAGGTATTATTGAATCAGTTTGACTTTCTATCAATAGTCCATGAATAAATGAATGATTTTCAATGGTAATATTTATGTTTTTGGTAGAATTGCACCACTGCCAGGATTATTATTAGTTTTAAGTTCTTTCATTTTTTGAGTAACTTTATTGGTTGAATGTTTTAGTTTGGTTTATTTATTTGTTAATTATCTATTTCTTCTATATTCTGCATTTTTTATTAAAATTCTCAAAATGATAATCATTCTAATTATTTTTATTACTATGTATATTATGATTATTACCTAACATTGAAGCAAGTTCTCCAAGTTCAGTTTTTGCATTTTGTCTTTGAAACCCTTAATTTCCCATAATATGTTTAGATCTTGCTGATACTTTATATCTCTTTACTAAATTAGGCATGCCCAGTGGTGTCAGTGAGTTAGAATCAAAGCTTTTATAAATGTTAAAAAATAATTTGTTCCCTTTTTTGAAATTCCCTTTTGACTGAAACCAATCTATGCTATAAATCTAATAAATTATTTTCCCATTTTGTTTTCTTTCTGTTTCAAAAGAGTATCCTACCATAAATATAGGTTTTTATGAATCCTAAATTATTAATATATTGACCTAATTATTATTATTATTTTCCAAAAATATATTTATTTCATTAAGGAACAAAATACTTGTAGTGTTCTTGTTTAATTAAATAAGCTGATATTCTGATATTCTAGTTATTAGAGTTTTTTTTTTTTTTTACAATTTGTTGTAATTAGAAATGTTACTTTTTGAGACAGAGCATGTGATTCGATTTAAATCTGAATCTTGGATTTAAGGTCACTTGAAATAATAATTTTATTCATTCATGATTGCGTATCAAAAGCATGAGAAGTGGTAACAGTATTCAAAAGAGTCTGCATCTTTCATTGGAAAAATGTCACTTAAATCCACCACCTCCATCCAATGTTTAAGGCTTTCGCAGTAGCTGAAATTCTAGATTCCTTTGCAGAGCTGGTTTCAGATTTTTCAAAATATACAATTCAAATCTTTGCTTAATATGCTAGATTAGTCACAGTGAAGGCTAAGTTTGAAGGGTATGCATTATGCTGTCAAACCTATGATGCTATTTGTGTGCATTTACAATATACTTGTAGTTCCATATAATACACATTTAATTTATACACTGTCTATAACTAAATACATGACAATTCATATTAGACAGTCTTAAAAGTGACAATATACAAGTGACAAATAAGATAAGACCATTGCTTCAAAGATAACACAGCAGTAAAATAGTAATGCTTACTTGTTCATTGTTAAACATGTTATTCTATTTATATCATATTTCCATAGAAAAGAGTGCTACAGGCTATATAATAGTTCTATTTCTAGAGTCATTATAAAAGGCAATAATATGATGTTAAAAAACACTTGTACTGTATCACCCAAAGATATTTCTATAAATTTAATATTCCAAAATAAAGTCAACATTTCTAAAAACAATTTTAACAGCAAACTCATGAATCCTCTTATATGAGATCTCATACAGTGATTAATAAAACTGTCATTAAAATTTGCACTATAGAGTTCATATATTAATAGATATTATAGAGTTCATATATTAATAGATATTCAGTGATAAATTAATCTATGAATATATAAAATGTCATATATTTAACATTTCTATCAATATCACAGAAAAAATAATTATACAGACTATCAGAGGTGCTAGCAATTTAAATTTAGTCTTCATGTTAGCTTTCAAGATAATCATGCTACAAAAACTTTTAAAAAAAGAAGAAATATTTGATATTCTCTTTTATGTCAATTATAATATATTTAAATAAGACCATCATATCCCAACAACACCCACTGAACTCTAAACTTTCTATATGCACTTCAATGTTCAGCATTCTTCCTCGGATTCAACAAGCTCTGCACGGTGTGCAGGAATAGTGCAGGAGCTGCTGGAGGCAATATGGGCACTGTGCGATCCAGGAATAAGCACCAGGGACGTGCACAAGCGTTCCTGCACTATTCCTGCACAGACACAGACCCTGTATGCAAATTACCCCATTTGCAGGTAAAAAACATGCAAATGAGGTGAATTTGTGATTCAGAAAGCTGCCAGCCGGCCATGCAGGACTAGTGTAGTATGCAGAAATGTACTGGGTTAGTAACTGAGTACATTTCTGCAAACTACAAAATAGAGCCATGACAGCTCCAAAGAAAGGGTATATAGTATGTGTAAAGCATGCCAATGGCCAAATATATGGCCACTGGCATGAAAAACAGTTGCCAAAATTAAAAAAAAAACTTTTTATTTTTTTTTAGCTGATTTCGGCTGTTTAAGCGTAAGGCAGTGGTGTGCAAGTGGGATCGGGCCGAAAATAAATAAAAAAAAACTGAAATAAGCATTTGAACCATAATCACTATTTTGCCATTATACTCAATGGCAGGTGGAAGACAGCATGGCCAGTGAATAGTGGTTGCTAAGGGGGAAGGCTCAGTGTGGGACCTGTAACTATGCATTAGCATGTAATCCTATGCATATGAGGGGAATGATACTGAATCCCAGATTTCCCCTCAATGCTAGCCAGCACCCAACCATGTAAGTGCAGCAATGGCATGGTGCAACCCTAAGAGTTAGCTGACATCATAGGAGAGGGTGTATCAAGCATACTGTAAGCTTAATGGAGTCCTGTGACTTGGGTTTGCCGTTTGCTTAGCAGAGCTAAGCAGGAGTGTGTGTCTGAGGCTGCCTAGCACTCTTTGCATTGCCTAAATGGGTGTGTGTGCCACGCACCAGCTTTTAAAGGAAATAAAAAAGATAAACCAGGCAAAAGCAGCTCTGTGCACATCTGAGCCCTGTGTATGTGCAGTGTACCCCTGGGCTTAAACAGGAACGCAGTGGGAAGGGAAAACAGCAGTAGGAAGGTGATCAAGGAGAACTAGCATAGCTGGCAGGTGAAATGTATCAGAAGCAGCCAATTACACAGGCAGCAGACCAGCCCAGCCCAGCACACCACTATAAACTATGCAATCACCTCACCCTCTGTTTTTTCTTACATACTCTACACTTCCGGTGTACAAAAGTTGGGACATTTTAAAAAACAAAAGCAACAAAATGATAGGGCTGCAGCAGCTATCATACATAAACATGTGGAAGAGGCTTAGGGTGGTGAGGATGAGAACGCTGTCGACCAACCCACAGTAAGGAGATGGAGAAGAGTGTATAGACTATGGGTAACCTACCAGGGGCTACATGAGCTGGAGATAATGGAGCACTGTAGGGTG
The DNA here is from genome assembly GCF_019279795.1 of Protopterus annectens. Taxonomy (NCBI): domain Eukaryota; kingdom Metazoa; phylum Chordata; order Ceratodontiformes; family Protopteridae; genus Protopterus; species Protopterus annectens. Next base: position 1,434,844,493 of record NC_056726.1, read on the forward strand.
GACAGGGACTTCCTACAGAAAATTGTTGAGCTGTGCCAGCCACACCTGGCACACAGAACTAACAGACAGGAACCCATCCCAGTGGATACCAAGGTATGTGTAGGCCTAAGAATACTATCCACAGGTACCTTCCAAAGGCCAACTGGGGATATCATTGGGGATCTCACAGGCATCAGCATCCAGGGTACTCCACCACTTCCTGGATGCTATGTCAGTACATGCCAGTAAGCATGTATTTTTCCCCAACACCAGTGAGAACTTGGCCTGCAATATGTGTCTCTTTCACCAAATAGCAGAATACCATGAGGTAGTGGGTGCTATATACTGCATGTATATATGAATCAAAGCACCACCCAGTGAGCAGAGTAGGGTCTACATCAACTGCAAGGGCTTCCCCTCCATCAACTACTAGGTCGTGTGTGATGCCCAGGGCATTATAATGAATGTGTCTGCTGGCTGCCCAGGAAGCTATCACAACTCCCACATCTGGCATCTGATGCAGCTGTACCAGCGATTTGCCAGTGGGGACATCCCTTATGGTCACCTAGTGGGGGATGCTGGTTACGCACTGGAGCCATGGCTGATGACACTCATCAGAAATGCACACACACCCAAACAAGAACTCCATAATGAGACACACGTACAGACCAGAATCATAATAGAGCACGTGTTTGGGATGCTGAAGTCACAGTTCTATTGCCTGGACACATCCGGTAGAGCCTTGCAGTACTCACCAGCTACATGTACCCAAATTGTCATTGTATGTGCCGTGCTACACAATATGATCCAGAAGAAACAGCTGCAGCAGGAACAGCATGAGGCAGAGCCACACAGCCCCCCACCATTGCCAAGGCCTGCACAGGCATAGAGTGACTCAGAGGAGGAACAACCTGAGTCTGCCCCAGTAGGCAGAAGGAGGCATGCCCAGTATGCTCAGGCCTTGGCAAAGAGGCAACACATAGCACGTACACTGACATGATAGGGACCCAGGGAGTGACACCTCTCCCTGACTCGCACATACAGTAAATGGGATGCCAAACATGACACTACCTCTGCTTAACCATGTATAGGGAGTGTACTATAGTCATCCCTCCAGCACCATCCTCAAAACTGGCACAGCCACAAGGTAAGTCACTCTTCCTACCACTTGCCAAATTAAGTAGTATGTGTTGTTACTTGTATCTATGGCATGAATGTGAGCATGCAAGGGAATTGGGTGGCTGAATGGGATGCCAGCAGATAGCAGATACCATGTGGGATGTTAGTTCTGAAGGGTAAAAAGTCAGAAAATTAAATGTAGGTCAAGCAAACCTAAGACCTGTAGTACACTGATATGCCTCTAGTCAGAATGATAGGTTAGAATACAGAATGAAATGGAGTACCTGACATACCAGTACAGTCACAGCAAATGTCTACAAGTGTCAGGTGTGCCCCCCAATCCTATGTAGTACTGTAGTGACAGTCCGGTGTGCCCCCCCAATCCTATGTAGACATGTAGTAACAGTCAGGTGTTCCCCCCACCATCCTATGTAGAAATGTAATCGTCAGCTGTGCCCCCCCACTCCTATGTAGAAATGTAGTAACAGTCAGGTGTGCCCCCCACAATCCTATGTAGAAATGTAGTAACAGTCAGGTGTGCCCCTCCCAATCTTATGTAGAAATGTAGTAATGGTCAGTTGTGCCCCCCCAATCCTATGTAAAAATGCAGTAACAGTCAGGTGTGCCCTCACCAGTCCTATGTAGAAATGTAGTAACAGTCAGGTGTGCCCCCCCCACCATTCCTATGTAGACATGTAGTAACAGTCAGGTGTGCCCCCCAACATGCTATGTAGAAATGTAGTAACTGTCAGGTGTACCCCCCCCCAACCCTATGTAAAAAGTAGTAACATGTATGTGTAGATATAATAACAGTGGAACACAGATTACCTGAGCTGGCCAAGGTAGCAGGATAGATTGTAGCATGTGTACAATATGCAGGTCTGCGTGTGTTAGGTTGGTGTGTGTTGTATATTGTGTGAGACTGGTAGTATGTATGCATGGTGAGGTTTGTCCTGGTGGCCATTGCCCAGTATTGCCAATGACAGGACCAAGTACTCACAACTGCAGTGCCAAATACAATGCTTTGCAGTATAACACATTCCAGAAGTAAGCCATAGTAAATGTTTGGAAGTAATAGGTGTCACCATCTGAAAGATGGACATGGCATGAATGTCATCCCAGATATACAAGCAGTACACAGGGGGAAGTACCCCAGACAGACAGTGTATAATATGTAACTGTCAAATGGACACACCCTTGGAATTGTGCATACAGGTTTGCAGCACATTATCTGGGCTTGTAGTAGGGAATACCGATGTCATCTGGACAAACACTGGCAGACCACAAAGGTCATAGGAATGATGTATTGAGAAACAGCTGATGTCCCTGCACAAGCCAGTATAAGTGTAATGCCACATGCATAACTATGAGTCAGACAACAAAATACTGTAAGGTCATACTGGGCATGCTCACACACTTAAAAGAAATGAAGCCCATGTCTGGCAACAACAGTGGACCATAAATATCTGACAGCTGCAGATGTTAGTGCATACACTCTTCAGTATGCACCAGTCATGCTTTGCACACTCATTGGATAGGAATACACACATATATCCAAGGATAACACACTATAATAGGCCAAATGTACACATACATAGATGTGTTGAAGAGAGTGACAGTGACAAAGAGCCTTCCATTATGAGGTCTGTCCCACCCAGCACACATCCAGATGAGTAAAGCCACATGATGTGCAAATGTCAATCACCATAGACATTTGCCTTTGGAATCCATCAGCACTATAGTGTCTGTAGTGCTAGTGATAACTGTGCAACATAACTGCACAAGTCAGTAGTCATCTAGCAGTTGTATACCCGTACCTGTAGAATAGAAACCTGTGTGTGCCTGAATGTGGTGTGTCTGCCTCTTGATGAATAAGTTATGGCCCATGCACACACACTGTACTCCCCATTACTCTACCATGGCAAGCCTGCTGAAGTCTTCACCTTGAAAGACACCTTTGGGAAAGTAGTAACCCAAACTCTCTGTGGTGTGTCCTGTAACTGCATAATACTGCAGTGTGATGTACTAGTGAGGTGGGGATTCCAATCCCAGAAGCAGCAACTGTGTGTGTGTGTATGCGTGTGTGCTTGTCTGTGTAGGGTGCAATGCTTTTGAGGCCATTCACAGCCACTAGATCCTCCATTGCCCATCTTTGTCAAGCCTGCTGATGTCATTCACTTTGAAATACACCTTTGGGGAAAAAGTAACCCAGTAATCTCTGTGGTTGTTGTTGTTGTGTCTTTCAGATTTTCCCAGTTAGGGGTCACCACAATGGAACTTCAGTCCGCTAATGACTGGTAGTTGATTTTTACGTGCCGAGTTACCAGCCCTGATGCACAACCTTCAATGAAGGTACGCCCATTCACGCATGTCTCCACGCAGAAAATGCTCTAGCTGAGACACAAACAGGACAGCGTCTGACTGTGAGGCGACAACGCTACTGCAGCACCACCATCACAGGTCCCAGTAATCTCTGTGGTGCTTGCTATAAATGCGTAATGCTGTAGTATGATGTACTAGTTAGGTAGGAGTTCCAATCCCAGACATGGCAACTGTGAGACTTGGTGCGTGTGTGTGTGTGTGTGTGTGTGTGTGTGTGTGTGTGTGTGTGTGTGTGTGTGTGTGTGTGTGTGACTGTGTTTGTTATTCATATCCTGTGTGGAGGTGGCTGTGATTGTGAAACAACTGGACTCATTGTGGAGCAGGTTTTGCAAATTTCTTATATGCTGGGCATATTATATGTCACAATGTCCACCTTACAAGGATAACAGATGTCAAACAGCAGAGAGGCTAGGGTTGAAAATCCATACCCCTACATGTGACATCAAGGCCTGGTGAGCAATTTAGGCAACCCTTGTATTACCCAGAGAACACTCTCAACCCATGTCTTATATACAAACACACTTGGCTAGGCAACAACCACTTTGTTGGTAGTTCCCTGCATATTGCCCACAGATAGTAACCAAGATGTGATTGTATCAGACTACAGAGGGCATGGCACCCTGTCCCATCATCACAATAGGCATATAATTGCATACAAAGCTCCTTCACTATGCTCTCCACTGGAAACCTGCAACAACAGTAGTGCCATCAAATTAACCCACAAAGGACATACCATGCCTTAAACACATGCCCTGTATAGACAAACGCTACTGACACCAGGGAATACCTGTATCATGCTGTCAATGTAGGTGCAGGGTGAACTTGGTATCCATTGTCAGTTCCCAGCACATGAGGCCAGGAATGGCACATATGATGATAACAATCTGACTACACAACATACCCAGACACCCCAGATACACTTCCACATGTTACAGAACATGCATGTGGATGTGTGCACACCCCAGACACCATCCATGTTATGGACTATAGAACACATACATGGCAAGCATTGCACAGCACTGGCCACCCATAATAGTAACCCAGATGACTGGATGGTGAATACAGTACCCACCTGTATGGGCCAATCCAGTCACTACAGCCCTGAGCCACACTGCAGACCATGTTCATGTAGCCTGATGCCAAGGTATACCCTTTACCTTGCCTTGTATAACCATCGGGCACAGTCAACCACTACACATCTGTGAAGCAGTGCACCCATGCATGTCAATACTGGCAACCTGTGTCTGTGTGTGTGTGGAGTATAATGATTTCAATGCCATTTACACTCACTACATCTCCCATCAGCCTACTGAAGCATGCCTTCTGATGTCAGACACCTTCACATACCCTTTGCCCATATATCATCCTGATAACCACTGAGGTGCATGTGATACCTGCGTATTACTATAGTGTGCCAAACTAGCTAGTTAGTCCCTTAGAGAGTGTGGCTGTGTCAACGTTGACAGCTTTTCATGTGGACAGGCACATGTACTACACCTTCCTTATCCCTCCTATCATCCTGTATCACTGTTGCAGATGTCACTCATCATCAGATATAACTTTGGACAGCTCTCCACCATGTAGGCTCTGTGGCGCATGCAATAACTGCATAGACATGTGAGAGCGATGCACAGTCAGGCAGGGGTTTGAAACCCCATACTGGTAAGTGTGTGACACAAACATGCTTAGGATTTACTCTCCCACCCTCCCTGTCTTATATTGTCTCTGTCTGTCTCTCTCAATCCCTCTCTGGTGGATGTGGAGAAGTATACCTGCTTTGCTTAGGCAGCAGCTTGTGTTTTGTAAGTGATGGGCATGATCAGCTGATGGTCTCTGCACGAATTGCAGTCCCCCACTAGCTGATTACATGTGGAAAAGCTGTGGTAACATTCCCATAGCCAATTGCATGGAAACACACTCCTATACCAAGGAACATCATCTGGATGTTGGGATTTTTCATTCACTGTGAGTAGGACCTCATGTCAGTGTTTGGCAAACAGCATCACAGATGGTATTGGGGTATACCTCTAACAACATACACTGCGGAGACAGGCCAACAAACAGGAGGGGGATGTGCCAGACATGACTACAGAATGTAAGTGTTGCTCTTCTGCATTTGGAGTAATGATGGTTTAACAGAGTTTGTGTGGATATGGCTGGTCTACATGATTTAATACTTGTCATGACAGTGTTATGTGTTTGAGGAAGCTCCCACCTGTGTGGTTATCTGCAGACTGGGCAGTGTTTGCAGTCTTATGTTTCTTCTGTTACTCACAGATCACCTATCTTAGAACTGCAGAAGCATAATCTGAAGATTGCAGTCAGTACTTGGTGACAGGCATGACAATTACTGACTTCATATCCCTCGTAGGACATATGTCAGAACAAACCCTGTTAGAACAGTAAATGTATGAGGGTATCACAGCAACATGCCAATATTGACCCAGTGTTTGTGGCTCCAGCCACAAGTCTGTCAAGCTTTGTACATATGTCATGCAGTAAGAGGTGCATATGCTCTGTACACCATTATTTATTGACATCATACCTGATAACAAGCCAGTCAGATATCAGTATGTTAAACATGTTATGTATAGTAGGAGTTATTTTGCAGCACATAACCTGGACATTCTCCGGTTGTGTGTACAGTAGTGGGGTCCGTGTACTTATGGAATTTGTCGACAGTATGTGTATTGCAAATACATACTTTGGCCTGTGTACAGACTGTGGTAGATGTCATTGTTCTCGGTCCTGTTCTATCTGATGTTACATGCTTCTCCAGTATATGATACCCTATCAGCTCACATGTTTGTAGGGCCAAACACGCACATGTCCCATACCACAGACAGGCATTGGACCATACTGTGACATGACCCAGTTTATGTAGGGTTAGTGTGTGAGTGGCACATATGAGGATGGTGTTGATCAGACAGACCATATAGTGTCATATTAAGCATGCATGCTATATGTGACTGTGGCTGTGTTCACATTAGTTGTGGGTATGCACTTTCACACAGGTGTCTGTTACTCTGTGCTGTGACATGCCTGTAGAGCCTGCTATATTTTCAGGTAAATGTGTATTCCCCCATACAAAATGAAGGCTAGTGTTGTGGCAGTCTGCCTGTAGTTTGCACAGTGCTTTGTTACATGCCTAGCAGCTTAGTGTAATTACCCAGTATGATGTTATGTCCAGATATTTGCAAGACGTTCTTCTGCTGGGCCACCATAACTGTTCTGTATTTCTGACAAATCAGTGGGATTCTGTACAGATGCATGTCACTAACTACCGGGTAGTATGTGGCCATGTGACTTCTGCACCACTAGTTATTATGTGCCAGGACAGACAGGCACGTGTGAATGCATAAACTGTGTGGGCATATGTAGTGCAGTATTTGCCTGATATACCCATGTACATGGCTGTTAACATCCACATAGTCAGGCTTGGTCCACATGTCTCACACGAAGGGGATCTGTGTATACCTCTGGACTGACCAGAGAGTGCTAGACTGTCCACATATATTGGTTATATCTCTGTTGTAGTCCACAGGATCATTACTGTGCTATCAGTGGTACTGTACTATGATGTTCTTAGGATGTCTGTCAGTAACCAATGGCGTACATGTCAATAGCAGATGTGACCTCCAACACACAACATGCCTGTTAAGCAACCACTGTTACAGTAGCAACAGTCTACATATATACCTGCAATACATACATGACATCCCCTTACACTAAGAGGTTGAGACTACTGGTGCTGAGGTAGGACTCTGCTACATGTTCTGGACATATGGTAAAGATATATATATATATATATATATATATATATATATAGATATATATACATAGATATATAAATATATATAAATACACACACACACACACACATATATATATATATATATATATATATATATATATATATATATATATATATATATATATATATATATATATATATATATAAATATATATATATATATATATATATATATATATATATATAAGTTCAAACAATAAGGAAAAACACTGTACGACCCACCACGCTGGAAAAATCAGTCAAGGTACAAGGCATAAATCCACAAGGCAGTTTATTAAACGATAAAAACAGGATGAGCACTTTCGCGTTTTGTTAACGTACGCTTCTTCAGATCAAAGTTAAAATGAAAGCTTTCCTTTTTATACTAATGCAAAACCATCTATTATTCAATTAACCATGTAATTATGAAGTTAATTGTCAAACCTGGCCATTATCTTAAAGGCACATCTCTACTTTCTAACTGCATAATGTGTCTTTCATACAAGACTAAAAATAAATTATAAAATATAAACTGTTGTTAACAGCCTATGTATAAAACATCAAGCATAACATGTGAATCAACAATATTGCAATATTGCAAGTATTACTAAAACTCTGAGACAATTGATACACAGGTTACTTCCAGCTAAGGAATGAAATTAAATAACTGTTGCAGAAAATATAAACTGCATAACTAATGTAAAAAATACAGATCTAACTCATTAATACACCTGTATTAGATCAAATCAAAACCTCTATTATACAAGCAAAATATTATCATATATACAAAATAAATATATAAACATATATGAATAAATAAATATGAATAAATAAATAAATACATAAATATCTAAGACATTCTGGTAGTCTAAAATATGTGCATGTACATATAATAACACTGATATATATACACATTTATATTTATTCATTTATTTATACTGAAACCAGCATATATGTAGACAAACATACTAGCAAAGGTAAAATATGTAAGGAACCATGATTCCAAATAAATGAAAATGTGAAATATTGTATGGTTCCAAATGAATAGATGGATAAACAAAACAGAAAAATATGTATAAATGTATATTTTTGAATACTATCTAATTTATAGAAATACAAAACATCAATCCTAAATAAACAGCTTCAAAACTGTTTGTAGATGTATAAAGATGTATATATGTTTGTTTATATATACCTGCTATTTACCACTAGGACATGCATATTTAGTCCCTACTTTTTAGAATGGGTTTGAGCGAAACATATGCATTTAAACCTGGAGGCATATGCGCTCTAAATTTAAAGATCCATTCCAATTCTATTTTTTCTAGATGATTAACATGGTCCCCTCCTCTATCACTTTTCTTAACAATCTGAAGGACTCTAAAGCAAAATGTGTGATCAGGAAATGCCATGATGTGCTTGGCTAAAGCATTTTGCTCCTTTTTCTGACGGATGTCATAGATATGATTGTACAGTCTCTTTTTAAAGGGTCTCTTGGTCAGCCCTACATAGAAGGCTGTACAATACTCACAAGTTGCGAGATATATCAAGTTCTTTGTCTCGCAATTGGCATAGAATCTAGGCCTAAAGGTAAAGTTCAATGTGGGGGTGTATAAAGTCCTGTTCTTTGCTTATATACCTGCAGGTGTTACAATGCATACAGGGATAGGTCCCTCTCCTGTTAACCTTAACAGTAGCAGTTGCTTCACTAGACTTAAAATTGTCACAAAGCAATCTCTTTAAATTCTTATGATTGCGGTAGGCTATACTAGGTTTATTGCCTACTAAACGAAGAGTATCTTGATCAACCGCTAGAACCTTCCAATTATTACTTATGATGTTCTTTATTGCTGCATAATCATTAGTATAAGTAATCGTGAGTTTAATCTTGTCTTTAGCTGGGGGGCCTGGATGAAAACCACACGGTTTCTGCCTGTCTTTAAATTCTACCTCATATACAGGTCCAAACAGGTCTTTCTTGATCTCCTCAATCATTTTACTGTCATAACCACTCTCCTCAAACAACTTTACCATGAGGTCTACTTGAGCTGATCTAGTTGCTTCTTCTTTACACATTCTGCTTACTCTTATGAGTTGGCTCCTGACTATGCCTGGAAAGACATGCCTAGGATGCATGCTGTCGTAGCTCAGGAGCGTGTTTTTCCAGCAGGGTTTGCGATAAAGTGAGGGAATCAACTTTCCTGCCTGGATGCTCAAACTCACATCCAAAAAATTAATGGTTGTGCAAGAGGCTTCCATAGTAAAACTCAAAAAACTACTGGAACTCTCTAGGTAATCCAGAAAACTACCAAATTCAATACTAGATCCTTTCCACACGATCACTATATCGTCCACAAACCTTTTGTAGACGATTACCTGTTTAAACTGATCATGGGGGAACAAATGTTCCTTCTCCCAACTGTAGACCACAAGATTAGCGTACGTGTTGGCACACAAAGTGCCCATAGCTACCCCCCACTTTTGTTGATATATCTGGTTACCAAAAGAAAACACATTGTATGATAGGACCAGGTCAAGTATCTGGCAGACTAAGATCTGTCTGTCATTACTGTATTCTATTTCATGTACCAAGAGCTTTCTAATGGCCTGTATTCCCTCCTCATTAGGGATTGAGGTGAACAGATTTTTCACATCCAAAGTGATTAGCAAGTACTCATCATTAACTAAATTAACATCTAGTTGTTCAAGAGACTCGAGAAGATGGTAGGTGTCTTTCAAAATATATGGTACGTTGTCTACCAAAGGACGTAGCGTCCTCTCTATATAAACTGAAATATTATCAGTGGCCCATCCTGCCCCAGATACAATAGGTCTCATCGGTGGAGGATCCTGATTCTTGTGTATCTTAGGTAACCCTTTTATGGAGGGGATGCATACAAAATCTTTATGAAAAAATGTGTAGAGCTCTTGTGTGATCTGTTTGCACATAAGCATGTCAAAAATAGTTTCTTCTATGGTTTCATGTATTTCTTCAATCTTATTCTTATTTATGGATTCATATGTTTTGGCATCTTGAAGCATATTACTCATATTAGTGATATAGTCCTCAGTGTCAAAGAGAACTATCCCACCCCCTTTATCAGCTGGCCTGATGGTTAAGGCCCTGGTGTTGAGTAAAATGTGTAGGGATTCATTCTCTTCTTTGTCCATATTAAAATACTTGCATCTCTTTTTGTGATTATTATAAAAATATTCATAAAGATCATCTTCACACAACTGAATAAAGCAGTCTATATGCTCAGGCAAAGGTGGACAATATATGCTCTTCTTTCTACATTGCTCATACATTCCTTTATCACTAGAAGAAACGCTATCTTTAACTTTAAAATGTAATTTCAATGCCAAGTTTCTGCCAAACATTCTAATGTCAGTCAACAACTCATGCAAATTGCTTCCTTGGGATGGCACAAAACTGAGTCCCTTATTTAATAAACTAATGGCAGAGTCTGATAAAGTCATGGTGGACAAATTAAAACATAAATTTATTACTGTTTTCTGCGTCGTCGCTGCTGCGGGCTGTCTTCCGTGAATTTCCTCTTCTTCCTGTCCCAGGAGTTGTATTGACCTCTCTGCTGATTGTTGGTCCTTACTGGTAAAGGAAAAAAAGAAGAAGAATGAGGAGCTTCTTGATTAGGCTGTAAAATTTTGGGTATAGCTCCAGTGTGTTGGTGAATCATGCGCTTCTTGTTGGCCTCCTGATTGGGTAAAGGTGTTTGCACAGGAGTCCCAGTGGTTTGAATCAGTGGTTCGTTGGGGGGAGTCACAAAGGCTCCGTCAGAACTGCTGCTAAATACCTCGCTCTCAGCTGTGCGTACTAGTGGAGTGCTGTGCTCCAAGTTCGTAAGCGTACGCTCTGCTGATGCTGAATGGTGACGTAATCGATCTTCTCCGTCGCTCACATTGGGACGTCAGGGCCAAACAAAGACGTTACCCAATTGGAAGTCTTTGTAGTCTCTGAGTAACTTCCTATGTTTAGTCAATTGTAGTCTGTTCCCATAGGACTGCACTTGCGCATACATATGGTCTAACTTGTTCAGGCAAAGTTCAGTGTTGAAGCGTTCTCTTACTTCACTGTTTAATTGCTCAATTTTTAATAACAGCTGCTGTTCAACGGGTGTGAAATAGTCTATGATCAATCTAATATATTTGTAGCTCAATTCCAAGTTCATTTCCTGCCATTGCTGCAATAAGTCTAAATGACTGTCCCTGTAGGTGAGCATACAGAGCACCCTCATGCCCCTGGGGACAATCTTGAAATGGAGGCAAGCCTCCATATGTTTACGCTGCCATACTAATCTTTGGTATTTAAATAGATCGTTTTCTAGTTCCTTCAGCAAGGTATAAAACCCTTCAATATTGTTAGTAGTATCTCTTCCACTCACCGTTTCTAAACTCTGTAGATCCAGGGTCAATAAAGGATTAATACTTAGTCTAGTGATAGAGTTCCATGTGTCACCAGGTATCCTCGGCTCCGGATTAAATGGCAATTCTATCGATGGAAGCTCCATAACGTGGGAGAGTGCAGCAAACAAAGAGAGGCAAAAGTTCAAACAGATGCCACACTCTCTGAAGGTCTACTAGGGAACAACAAGGTAGCAATAAGGAAGAACACTGTAGGACCCACCACGCTGGAAAAATCAGTCAAGGTACAAGGCATAAATCCACAAGGCAGTTTATTAAACGATAAAAACAGGATGAGCGCTTTCGTGTACTGTTAACGTACGCTTCTTCAGATCAAAGTTAAAATGAAAGCTTTCCTTTTTATACTAATGCAAAACCATCTATTATTCAATTAACCATGTAATTATGAAGTTAATCGTCAAACCTGGCCATTATCTTAAAGGCACATCTCTACTTTCTAACTGCATAATGTGTCTTTCATACAAGACTAAAAATAAATTATAAAATATAAACTGTTGTTAACAGCCTATGTATAAAACATCAAGCATAACATGTGAATCAACAATATTGCAATATTGCAAGTATTACTAAAACTCTGAGACAATTGATGCACAGGTTACTTCCAGCTAAGGAATGAAATTAAATAACTGTTGCAGAAAATATAAACTGCATAACTAATGTAAAAAATACAGATCTAACTCATTAATACACCTGTATTAGATCAAATCAAAACCTCTATTATACAAGCAAAATATTATCATATATATAAAATAAATATATAAACATATATGAATAAATAAATACATAAATATCTAAGACATTCTGGTAGTCTAAAATATGTGCATGTACATATAATAACACTGATATATACACATTTATATTTATTCATTTATTTATACTGAAACCAGCATATATGTAGACAAACATACTAGCAATGGTAAAATATGTAAGGAACCATGATTCCAAATAAATGAAAATGTGAAATATTGTATGGTTCCAAATGAATAGATGGATAAACAAAACAGAAAAATATGTATAAATGTATATTTTTGAATACAATCTAACTTATAGAAATACAAAACATCAATCCTAAATAAACAGCTTCAAAACTGTTTGTAGATGTATAAAGATGTATATATGTTTGTTTGTATATACCTGCTATTTACCACTAGGACATGCATATTTAGTCCCTACTTTTCAGAATGGGTTTGAGCGAAACATATGCATTTAAACCTGGAGGCATATGCGCTCTAAATTTAAAGATCCATTCCAATTCTATTTTTTCTAGATGATTAACATGATCCCCTCCTCTATCACTTTTCTTAACAATCTGAAGGACTCTAAAGCAGAATGTGTGATCAGGAAATGCCATGATGTGCTTGGCTAAAGCATTTTGCTCCTTTTTCTGACGGATGTCATAGATATGATTGTACAGTCTCTTTTTAAAGGGTCTCTTGGTCAGCCCTACATAGAAGGCTGTACAATGCTCACAAGTTGCGAGATATATCAAGTTCTGTGTCTCGCAATTGGCATAGAATCAAGGCCTAAAGGTAAAGTTCAATGTGGGGGTGTATAAAGTCCTGTTCTTTGCTTATATACCTGCAGGTGTTACAATGCATACAGGGATAGGTCCCTCTCCTATTAACCTTAACAGTAGCAGTTGCTTCACTAGACTTAAAATTGTCACAAAACAATCTCTTTAAATTCTTATGATTGCGGTAGGCTATACTAGGTTTATTGCCTACTAAACGAAGAGTATCTTGATCAACCACTAGAACCTTCCAATTATTACTTATGATGTTCTTTATTGCTGCATAATCATTAGTATAAGTAATCGTGAGTTTAATCTTGTCTTTAGCTGGGGTCCTGGATGAAAACCACACGGTTTCTGCCTGTCTTTAAATTCTACCTCATATACAGGTCCAAACAGGTCTTTCTTGATCTCCTCAATCATTTTACTGTCATAACCCCTCTCCTCAAACAACTTTACCATGAGGTCTACTTGAGCTGATCTAGTCGCTTCTTCTTTACACATTCTGCTTACTCTTATGAGTTGGCTCCTGACTATGCCTGGAAAGACATGCCTAGGATGCATGCTGTCGTAGCTCAGGAGCGTGTTTTTCCAGCAGGGTTTGTGATAAAGTGAGGGAATCAACTTTCCTGCCTGGATGCTCAAACTCACATCCAAAAAATTAATGGTTGTGCAAGAGGCTTCCATAGTAAAACTCAAAAAACTACTGGAACTCTCTAGGTAATCCAGAAAACTACCAAATTCAATACTAGATCCTTTCCACACGATCAGTATATCATCCACAAACCTTTTGTAGATGATTACCTGTTTAAACTGATCATGGGGGAACAAATGTTCCTTCTCCCAACTGTAGACCACAAGATTAGCGTACGTGTTGGCACACGAAGTGCCCATAGCTACCCCCCACTTTTGTTGATATATCTGGTTACCAAAAGAAAACACATTGTACGATAGGACCAGGACAAGTATCTGGCAGACTAAGATCTGTTTGTCATTACTGTATTCTATTTCATGTACCAAGAGCTCTTTAATGGCCTGTATTCCCTCCTCATTAGGGATTGAGGTGAACAGATTTTTCACGTCCAAAGTGATTAGCAAGTACTCATCATTAACTAAATTAACATCTAATTGTTCAAGAGACTGTAGAGAAGATGGTAGGTGTCTTTCAAAATATGTGGTACTTTGTCTACCAAAGGACGTAGTGTCCTCTCTATATAAACTGAAATATTATCAGTGGCCCATCCTGCCCCAGATACAATAGGTCTCATCGGTGGAGGATCCTGATTCTTGTGTATCTTAGGTAACCCTTTTATGGAGGGGATGCATATATAAATATATGCATATATAAATATATACACATATATATATATATATATATATATATATATATATATATATATATATATATATATATATATATATATATATATATATATATATATCTCCATATATTTATATTTGTATATATATATATATATATATATATATATATGTGTGTGTACACACACACACACACACATATATATATATATATATATATATATATATACATACATATACAAACACACACATACATATATATATATATATATATATATATATATATATATATATATATATATATATATGTATATTGTTGTGTCTTTCGGCTTTTCCCTGTTAAGGGTCACCACAGTGGAACTCCTGTCCGTGAATGATTGGCAGTAGATTTTTATGTGCTGAGTTGCCGGCCCTGACACACAACCTTCAAAGAAGGTACGCCCATTCATGCATGTCTCTACACAGAAGAAGCTCTTGCTGAACATCGAACAGAACAACGTCTTTCTGTGAGGCGACAACGATACCGTTGCATCACCACCACAGCATAGATATATATCTATCTATATATATATATATATATATATATATATATATATATATATATATATATATATATATATATATATATATATATATATATATATATATATATATATATATATATATATATATCTACACACATACATACACACAGCTATATATGTCTACACATTTGCAGATATATAGATATATTTGCACATATTGTTATAGATATCTACATATATATCAACTTAAATAGATATATCTCCTTAGATATATATCCACATATAGTTATAGATATCTACATATATATTTACATAAATAGGTATATCTGTACACATATGATATATAGGGTCTACGCTAAATAAACATACGCTTAAAATGTCGAGTACAACATACCTGAACACTTTTAAGCGAAAGTTTATTGAACCGACTGCTCAGAATATTGAAACACACAATCCCGAAATGTTTCATTTGGCCACCTACCCTCCCAACTCCTTCAGTACACAAAACCTACTAATAGCAGTTAAATACCCAAAATAAAATAAAATAAAACGGAAAACATATTATAGCATATAAATCCCCCTACTTATATATACCAACCCCGAGACCGTACTTCAGTGTAGAAAAAGGAAATTCTCCCTTTCTGCAGAGTATGGCACCGTTAGCACTAGCTTATATGATGTATTATGTCACATACGTCAGTGCTGGCCAAACAAAAGTTTTCAGAACTCTGATTTCCAAAGTTTTGAGCGGTCAATTAAATAAACATTTGCTTAAAAGTGTTAAAGTATGTTGTACTCAACATTTTAAGCGTTTGTTTATTTAACATAGACCCGATACTGATATATATATATATATATATATATATATATATATATACATATATATATATATATATATATATATATATATATATATATACACCCACACACACACACACACACACATATATATATATATATATATATATATATATATATATATGTATATATACAGAGAGATCTTTAAATGGCTATATATATGATGCACTATACAGATGTGTATAAATACATATATATGAATATATATGGTTTGTACATGTAGACATATTTCTACATATGTATGATTACCAGTGCACAAATGTGCTTAGCTATTTTATTGCAGCAATGCTGACACCTGCTAAGCATGGCTCAGCCCTGGTAACCTGTGTTTACATTCCAGTCTAATAACATAGCAGGGTGATGACATCTGTAATAGGTGTATGTAATGCCATGTATATAACATCAGTCTATGTGCTGTCAGTACAATAGCAAGGGGTGTGAGTGTCATATCTGGGACACTTGAGTATATAAGACCTGTACAACACACTTATCAATTTGAATGTGTTACATACAAGGGTAGTATCCCAGGTTATGTGCCGTCAGACTGGCATGTAGTGTATCATGCCATTACTACTGTTGACAGTGCTTTCCCAAGCAAGAGTAGATTGCTAATTGTAGTACTGGCAACAAGCACCCCTGCATGCATAGATGGACTCTGAGTCCTCACTGTTGTGTTCCTGATGTGTGTGCTGTGTCACAGTATATATCCCGTACTGGATAATGATCTGACATGTGGAAATTAACTGTAGACTACTGTATGTATAGCACATGTCAGTGAGGGCTGCCAACATGTAGTAATGACATACATATTGGTGTCAGACATCTATTTGTTGACACATTCATCTTACTGCATAGCTAGTTGGCAAGCTGATGTCTGTCAGTCCCTGTACAAATGTGCAGATGGCAGATATCCAGCTTGGATACGGACAGGCAACTCATGCTTGACTGACATAGACATGTCTGCCTAGCTGTATTATAACTGGCTCTGATAGGACACAACACCCTCTACGCACCACATGCCATGGGTACCTCCACTACACTACCACAGTCAACAGAACATGCTTGGGTACAGGTCTCCAACACAGACACTAACCATGTTTTGTAATACATGTTGCATACATGTCAATTGGATCACCTCACTGGCCATTTGCAGGATGCACCGAGAGGATTGGCTGATGCTTGTCACGCTCACTGTGAGAGTCACCACAGTGGTGTCTGTAGATAGACATGGCAGATGGCATGATACCACTGTACACACATCCTCTACACGTCCCATCTCACCATGGACAATAGTCAGGTACATACCTATGACCACCTGCAGCAACACACCCCAGTACTGACAAATGTATACGTGTGCATTACTGAGGATATCAGTGTCTGTGTGTTAGTACACCTGTAGTTGGGAATACCATGAGGGCCTTCACACCCACCGCAACACCCATTGACATAGTTAGATGTGGCTGCTACTGTACTGGACATTACATGTACCCTGTTATGCTCCTTTCCCTAAAGGATACCTGAGCTTTGCAGTACCAGCACAACACTGTTGTACAAATGGGTTGATAGGCATTTGATACCCACTGAGTTCTGGTAAGTATATGTATGAGTGCATGTGTGTATATCTGTAGGGTACAGCATTTCGAGGCCACATACTCCTATTACAATACGCATTTCCACACAGTATTATGGATAGTGATGTTGCTGCCCATAAGAGAAGCATGGCAATGCATCACCCTACTATGCCTGTGGCATGTGCATTAGATGCATTTGCGTGTAGTTCAACTGTTGGGATGGACAATGGGTTGTATCGCAGTCCTGGTTAATGTGTGATGGTGGGAATGTCAGAATGTCATCATGGTTTCCAGTGTGTACAATATCCACAGTGGGGTGTGGGTGCTGTGTGCACTGTCATTACACCATGGTACCCCCAATACATGTCCCATGTACCGCTGTATGGTGACCACTGTCACCATCAACCATACAGGTAACTGATAACACAATCCAGTCCAGTTATGCAGGTTCTGTGTGCAGCCTACCTGTAACACATTGGACACACTAGTAAGTTAGTTAGCACTGATAGGCCTAGATCTCTTGGATGTGTGTCTACCTGTTATGTGTCTGTTAATGTGTACATATAATGGTATATCACACTATCTATTGTCCATATACAACCATTACATCTGCCATTACTATACTGTACATGCCTGGGGATGTTTTGCTTGTCACATATAATCTGGAACACACCTCATCCTAAATACTGTGCGGTGTGTGCAATGAAGATCACGCACATCAGTAGCACTACATACCTAGAAAGGGGTCTGGTCCCAGTGTTGCCAAGTAATAGTGTGCATGTATGTGGAGGGATCTACTTCAGGTTGCTGATTATATATATCCCAGGGGGTCACCTGTCCATGTGGTACAGGCAGTAGCTGTTATACAAACCTGTGACATGTGTTTGACTGTACCCAGGATATAGCACAGCTATGGTGTCACCCACAGTGCTATACTCCTTGTGAGATATGACAGCAGACCATCCTTCTGCTGATACATGTACTTCCACAACACAAATAGATAACATTATGGTGACTACAATCAAACAGTGTTACTAACAGCTATAATGCATCATGGCTGGACAGCTACACTACCTGACATGTAAGCATTAAACATTACTGCTGACAACATGTTACACAGCAGTGCATTGGCACACTGTAGTACAGTCACCATGTGCATCAGAACCATATTAGCCTGTCCCTGCATAGATGTTATGGATGACAAAGATGTGGCAGAATATCATCATATGCACAGGGTGAGCTGTTGGTTTGCCAGGGACCTAGGTTGGGCCATACATTTGACACCATGTGTGTGGGTGACAGGTGTAATTTGCTGATATGGGCATGGTGATGTGGTATGTGTAGGTATAGGGTTACCCTAGGTGTGTTTGTGTAGCGTGTGGGTATGCATGCACACAGTTCTGCCATGTGGCTGCCCTACACAGGTGTTTCTTGGACAACTGCAGACCATACCTGGCAGGTTGCGCAGTTCAGCACCTCTGACCATGGACACGTGGACTGTCCCTACCAGGGGTTCCATGGCCATCTGCAAGTACAGACCTCAATGTGCTACTCTCCCCTGATGATGCCATATGTCTGCTGCAACCAGGTCCCTTCTGAGACTGTCTAGGGCCATGTGCACAAGGCCTGCTGTAGTGTGGTGTGGTGTGGACAGCACCTCCCTGCAGTGCTGGGGCTCGTACTGCCACTACAGGAGCAGCTTGGTGTCCTTGCATGTCCATGTCAACCGCCAGATATGGGTGTTGCTGGCCTACGTCGACGTGGCCATCACCCCACTCCCATCACATGTTCTAGCATGGACAATCCATGGTCGATGAGCCCACTATCTCACCCTACCTTCTATCCATGACCACGGTATAATCACGAAGAGCACCTGCAAGTTCATGGATGTTGTCACTTACAGATGGGAAAGCAGCCCTCTGCAGCCTCAGATCCTGTCTGGTGTACGGTTCCATATGTGCCTGCCCTCCATGAAAGTCTGAAACATGTGTCTGGTGGTATCAGTTGTGGCACTTCTGCCAAAGGCATGATGACCAGTAGACCTCCCATGAGCACCCCGGTACATCTGCCTATGTGGTGCCCTGCCAGACATTCAGGTATGCCTGCTGTGTCCAGATACAGCAGGCATAGATGCCACACTCTCCTGTGCACTGCTACCAACCATCAACTGTCCCTCTGCTATGGCCACTGGTCCCTCTGCTATTGCCACTAGTGATTGGGTATCTATAGGCCCTGTGACTGTGTGCGGGGTTGGGGTGGATAACAGGGGGATGTCAAACGATAGCACAGTTTCAGACTCTGTCAACCCTGCCTGTGTCTCAATAGTCCTATCATCATTTTCAGTGTCTGTATAGACACCAACATCAGATTGCATGCAGGAGGGACCCTGACCCACCTCACCACCTGTTAGGGGAAAACAAGAAACACACTTTAAGACCTGTGTGACATTGCATAACAGTACACACATATACACACGCACATACACACACATTTACAGACACACACACCCTGAAATTCTACCATAATACCTACCTGTCCCTGAGTTTACAGGCAGCCCCAAGTTTATTCAAGTAAGTTTCCCATCCTGCATCACACTTGGTAACATACACTCATTAATACCACTCATTAAGGTATCATTCTTCTAAACACCTAGACAAGTGATCACAAGACATGACCTGTTACTCTATTACCTCTTTGACTTGATTGAAGTAGGTTTTACAAGGACTCACTGCTGTTATCCAGTGTTCACCCTGGGTATGTCCAGACATCGTGAGCATGACCTTCATATGTTAGTGGCTACTACGTTCACTCAATGTCACACACTGGAGTGTCATACGTAACTACTGCTCAGTAGATGCAAGATCTGCTGCTCAATCATCTTATTCTATAGGCAACAGTAATATATAGATACACTCCTTGATGTTGTCTAGTAATTCCTCAATGCATCTCTAGTGATGCATACGTGGGTAGTCATTCACCTTTCTGCTGATTGCAATTTTAATGGTATACCTAGTGTCTATTTTCCCTCCCAATGCATGTTCCATGCTACAGACCTTATTATACTATCATCTGTCCTGAGACTACATATCAGATAAGCATTCCTGGTGTCTCATGTGTCAGTCCATATCCATGTACTGCATGATTCCAAAGGGAAGTAGTGACGTATGAACAACCCCACAATCACACATGTGCATACATGGACACCCACACAAATACACATGCATGTGCACACACACCCTACATGCATCAAACACCCTCCACTGCACCAGATTGCACTGACAGACAAAATAACCCCCCACACGCACACACCTACAGGTAAGGTTGCTCAAAAATAGTACACACAGACCTCCCATTGCCCATCTGTCAACATGCATAACATATGGTAGTCAACAGCATGCAGTGCAGCTATAGTAATTCCATGCTAGCAACAGTATACCTGTGTGTGACGCATGGGCTGTGTTAGTAGGAGATGCCGCTTCCCCTGGAAAACACTGCACCCATGTACACAATGTTGCTGTGCAACTGTTCTGCACCCTGCCATGTACTGTGCACCATACCTCACAGGTGAATACACCATTGCTGAATGTGTATTCCTGTGTCAGTTATGTCTGAACTAATGCACACAGTCCCTATGTGTTTGTCTGACACATACCTGAGATGATATGTGGATAGATGTCATTTGTGAATGCCTGATGTCTGATTTACAGATCTCAACATCAGCGGTGCATGTATGACCAATACGATAGTATTACACTGACAACCGTCAAACCACACTGTGGCTATGGGGAATGTACACACCCTTACTGATATGTCGCCCTCTTCCTTGAATGCCATGGGACCGCATCACTGCAAATGTTAACATTACATGAGCCTGATATGTGACATATGTCCTGTACATTCAAATGCAATGTCAAACAAATGTGTTAGTTGTGTTGATGTTGACCACGATGCATACACTTCATGGATGCATATGAGTGCATGCCCTTATCATGACGGTTTGTTGCAACTACTGTTATGTGTACTACAGCAGTCACTATTCCTGGCAGGGGTATACTAGCATGGGCCATTTGCATTTGCCAGTATATGATCAGTCTGTCCTACACATGTCCCCCAACTCTGCATGATTGCAAGGTCAACTCATGTGCACATCCCTTGGAGTTCACACACTGCCGTCACTATTGCTGTGGAGACATGTTATGTATAGTAGGAGTTATTTTGGAGCACATAACCTGGACATTCTGCGGTTGTGTGTACAGTAGTGGGGTCCGTATACTTATGGTGTTTGTCGACAGTATGTGTATTGCAAATGCATACTTTGGCCTGTGTCCGTATACTTATGGTGTTTGTCGACAGTATGTGTATTGCAAATGCATACTTTGGCCTGTGTACAGACTGTGGTAGATGTCATTGTTCTCAGTCCTGTTCTATCTGATGTTACATGCATCTCCAGTGTATGATACCCTATCAGCTCACATGTTTGTAGGGCCAAACACGCACATGTCTCATACCACAGACAGGCATTGGACCATACTGTGTCATGACCCAGTTTATGTAGGGTTAGTGTGTGAGTGGCACATATGAGGATGGTGTTGATCAGACGGACCATATAGTGTCATATTAAGCATGCATGCTATATGTGACTG